>NW_022262770.1:52500-124728 GCF_002021735.2 Oncorhynchus kisutch
TGATTATTAGTCATCTCCTGTCCATATAGTGATTATTAGTCATCTCCTGTCCATATAGTGATTATTAGTCATCTCCTGTCCTGGAGAAACGGTCTCCTCTCAGTAATATAGTGACTATTAGTCATCTCCTGTCCTGGAGAAACGGTCTCCTCTCATTAATATAGTGATTATTAGTCATCTCCTGTCCTGGAGAAACGGTCTCCTCTCAGTAATATAGTGACTATTAGTCATCTCCTGTCCTGGGGTAACGGTCTCCTCTCAGTAATATAGTGACTATTAGTCATCTCCTGTCCTGGAGAAACGGTCTCCTCTCATTAATATAGTGATTATTAGTCATCTCCTATCCTGGGGTAACGGTCTCCTCTCAGTAATATAGTGACTATTAGTCATCTCCTGTCCATATAGTGATTATTAGTCATCTCCTGTCCATATAGTGATTATTAGTCATCTCCTGTCCATATAGTGATTATTAGTCATCTCCTGTCCATATAGTGATTATTAGTCATCTCCTGTCCATATAGTGATTATTAGTCATCTCCTGTCCATATAGTGATTATTAGTCATCTCCTGTCCATATAGTGATTATTAGTCATCTCCTGTCCATATAGTGATTATTAGTCATCTCCTGTCCATATAGTGATTATTAGTCATCTCCTGTCCATATAGTGATTATTAGTCCTGTCCTGGAGAAACGGTCTCCTCTCAGTAATATAGTGATTATTAGTCAACTGACAACACTATAACCATCAATATAGACATATTTTTTTGGCAACACTATAGCCATCTCTAATGACAACACTATAGCCGTCTCTAATGACAACACTATAGCCGTCTCTAATGACAACACTATAGCCATCTCTAATGACAACACTATAGCCATCTGTAATGACAACACTATAGCCATCTCTAATGACAACACTATAGCCATCTCAAATGGCAACTCTATAGCCATCTCTAATGACAACACTATAGCCATCTCTAATGACAACACTATAGCCATCTCTAATGACAACACTATAGCCATCTGTAATGACAACACTAAACTATTGTTTGATCCCTCCCTCCCTCCCTCCCTCCCTCCCTCCCTCCCTCCCTCCCTCCCTCCCTCCCTCCCTCCAGGGTTTCTTCAGGAGGAGCCAGCAGAGTAATGCAGGGTACTCCTGCCCTCGTCAGAAGAACTGTTTGATTGACAGGACCAGCAGAAACCGCTGCCAACACTGTAGACTGCAGAAATGCCTGACCGTGGGCATGTCACGGGACGGTATGTATATCAGGGTTTAATTGTAATTGTAATTAATAGAAATTGGAACTGTAAAACGTTTCATGTTTGTAATTAAATTGATTTGGAATTCAGTATCTTTACATTTCCCAATTAATGGAATTAATACAGATAGCGTGAAATGTTGACTGCAGGATTTAAAAAAAATGTATTTATTTAACTAGGCAAGTCAGTTAAGACGGCCTAGGAACAGTGGGTTAACTGCCTTGATCAGACTGAAGGACAGATTTGAACCTTGTCAGCTCGGGGATTTGAACTTGCAACCTTGCAGTTGCTAGTCCAATGCTCTAACCACTAGGCTACGCTGCCACCCCAATCTTAAAACATTTAAACTTGTATTTCTATATTTCCAGTCTAAACAGTGACATGATCAGACTGAAAGCCTGAGGGAATTGATTTCAAATTGGAATGTGTGGAATTGTTGTGGATAATATTGAATTGAGAATGGAATTCTTGGAATTGACCCTAACATTGGAATTGAGAGGAATTATCTCTGAAATCAAAGACAGACTTGGAATTGACCTAACATTGGAATTGAGAGGAATTATCTCTCCATTTACCTCCTCAGAGAGGTCAAGTTCTCACACAACGCTATTGTTCATTTAAATAACCTTCGTCAATGTCTCTCCATGTCCCCACAGCGGTGAAGTTTGGCCGTATGTCCAAGAAGCAGAGAGACAGCCTGTATGCTGAGGTCCAGAAGCACCGTCTCCAGCAGGCCCAGCAGCTGCAGAGAGACCACCATCCCCAGAACCCGGAGGAGGTCGAGCCTCTCTCTCCCCACTATGGCCTCACCGACCTCCATGAAGACCTGGAGGTTGGGTACATGGAGGAAAACAGCCCTGGGGGGGGGTAACGGCCCAGCCTCCAAGGGGGGCTCTGAGTCGGGAGGAGTGGGGGGGTTCTACCTGGACATTCAGCCGTCTCCTGATCAGTCTGGTCTGGATATTAACGGTATAAAACCGGAGCCTCTTTGTGATTATGGTTCCAACCAGGGTTTCTTCCCCTACTGTTCCTTCACCAACGGAGAGACGTCTCCCACAGTATCTATGGCTGAGCTAGGTGAGTGGAGAGAGGGGGAGGGAGGGAGAGAGGGAGAGACGTCTCCCACAGTATCTATGGCTGAGCTAGGTGAGTGGAGAGAGGGGGAGGGAGGGAGAGAGGGAGAGACATCTCCCACAGTATCTATGGCTGAGCTAGATGAGTGGAGAGAGGGGGAATAAGGGACAGATGGAGGGAGGGAGGAGGGGATAAAGAGGGAGAGGGGAAGAGGTGGAGAGAGGGATTATGGAGGAAAAGGGAGAGACGTCTCCTACCTCGTCCATGGCTGGGTTAGATGAAGGAGAGAGGCAGGAAGAGATGAGGTAAGGTTTGGGATGAGGGAGGGAGGGAGGGAGGGAGGGAGGGAGGGAGGGAGGGAGGGAGGGAGGGAGGGAGGGAGGGAGGGAGGGAGGGAGGGAAAGGATGAGGTAAGGTTTGGGATGAGGGAGGGAGGGAGGGAGAGAGGGAGGGAGGGAGGGAGGGGGTAAGGTTTGGGATGGGGGAGGGAGGGAGGGAAGAGGTACGGTTTGGGATGGGGGAGGGCGAGAGGCACAAAGGGAAGGAATGAGGGAGGGAGGGAGGCAGGAAGGGAAAGGATGAGGTTTGGGATAGGGGAGGGAGGGAGGGAGGGAGGGAGGGAGGGAGGGAGGGAGGGAGGGAGGGAGGGAGGGAGGGAGGGAGGGAGGGAGGGAGGGAGGGAGGGAGGGAGGGAGGGAGGGAAAGGATGAGGTAATGTTTGGGAGGGAGGGAGGGAGGGAGGCAGGAAGGGAAAGGATGAGGTAAGGTTTGGGATGGGATGGGGGAGGCAGGGAGGGATGAGGTAAGGTGTAGGATGGGAGGGGGGAGGGAGGGAGGAAAGGGATGAGGTAAGATGGGGGATGGGGGAGGCAGGGAGGGTAAAGAGGGAGAGAACAAGAAGAACGAGAGAGGGATATAGAGAGGTAAAGAAAGAGAAAGGATGGAGCGAACAGAGAGCACAACCGTGGGGCAAAACAAAGGTGGTTTAAAATAGCAGGAGGCCGCAAACTCATCTTCAGAGCTCATTAGAACATAGTCAGGTTAATTAGCATTGTGTTAATTAGCTCCTATTGGGAACCAAAGGGGCACATGTTCAGGGAAATCAGTTATTTACTCCCCCTTGAGCTCCCAGGAAGTCATGTTCTTCTTTAAACAAAATTATTTCTCATTGTATCCTCTTCCTCTTCACTGTGGGAGATATACCCCTTTGTTTTGTTCATGATTGTATGAACACATGTAGTATTCTCTATTGTAGATCAACCAGCACCAACATAGTGGACAGGATAGTCAACATGTAGTATTCTCTATTGTAGATCAACCAGCACCAACATAGTGGACAGGATAGTCAACATGTAGTATTCTCTATTGTAGATCAACCAGCACCAACATAGTGGACAGGATAGTCAACATGTAGTATTCTCTATTGTAGATCAACCAGCACCAACATAGTGGACAGGATAGTCAACATGTAGTATTCTCTATTGTAGATCAACCAGCACCAACATAGTGGACAGGATAGTCAACATGTAGTATTCTCTATTGTAGATCAACCAGCACCAACATAGTGGACAGGATAGTCAACATGTAGTATTCTCTATTGTAGATCAACCAGCACCAACATAGTGGACAGGATAGTCAACATGTAGTATTCTCTATTGTAGATCAACCAGCACCAACATAGTGGACAGGATAGTCAACATGTAGTATTCTCTATTGTAGATCAACCAGCACCAACATAGTGGACAGGATAGTCAACATGTAGTATTCTCTATTGTAGATCAACCAGCACCAACATAGTGGACAGGATAGTCAACATGTAGTATTCTTTATTGTAGATCAACCAGCACCAACATAGTGGACAGGATAGTCAACATGTAGTATTCTCTATTGTAGATCAACCAGCACCAACATAGTGGACAGGATAGTCAACATGTAGTATTCTCTATTGTAGATCAACCAGCACCAACATAGTGGACAGGATAGTCAACATGTAGTATTCTCTATTGTAGATCAACCAGCACCAACATAGTGGACAGGATAGTCAACATGTAGTATTCTCTATTGTAGATCAACCAGCACCAACATAGTGGACAGGATAGTCAACATGTAGTATTCTCTATTGTAGATCAACCAGCACCAACATAGTGGACAGGATAGTCAACATGTAGTATTCTCTATTGTAGATCAACCAGCACCAACATAGTGGACAGGATAGTCAACATGTAGTATTCTCTATTGTAGATCAACCAGCACCAACATAGTGGACAGGATAGTAAAAAATACAGTCTGGGTCAATACCAGAGTAGTAAAATACTGTCTGGGTCAATACCAGAGTAGTAAAATACTGTCTGGGTCAATACCAGAATAGTAGAATACTGTCTGGGTCATGACAGAATAGTAAAATACTGTCTGGGTCATGACAGAATAGTAAAAATACTGTCTGGGTCATGACAGAATAGTAAAATACTGTCTGGGTCATGACAGAATAGTAAAATACTGTCTGGGTCAATACCAGAGTAGTAAAATACTGTCTGGGTCAATTCCAGAATAGTAAAATACTTTCTGGGTCAATACCAGAATAGTAAAATACTGTCTGGGCATGACAGAATAGTAAAATACTGTCTGGGTCATGACAGAATAGTAAAATACTGTCTGGGTCAATACCAGAATAGTAAAGTACTGTCTGGGTCTTGACAGAATAGTAAAATATTGTCTGGGTCATACCAGAATAGTAAAATACTGTCTGGGTCATACCAGAATAGTAAAGTACTGTCTGGGTCTTGACAGAATAGTAAAATACTGTCTGGGTCAATACCAGAATAGTAAAATACTGTCTGGGTCATACCAGAATAGTAAAGTACTGTCTGGGTCTTGCCAGAATAGTCAAATACTGTCTGGGTCACTACCAGAATAGTAAAATACTGTCTGGGTCAATACCAGAATAGTAAAATACAGTCTGGGTCATGACAGAATAGTAAAATACTGTCTGGGTCAATACCAGAATAGTCAAATACTCTCTGGGTCATGACAGAATAGTAAAATACTGTCTGGGTCAATACCAGAATAGTAAAATACTGTCTGGGTCATACCAGAATAGTAAAATACTGTCTGGGTCATACCATAATAGTACAGTACTGTCTGGGTCATGACAGAATAGTAAAATACTGTCTGGGTCAATACCAGAATAGTAAAACCCTGTCTGGGTCATGGTTAGAGATGATCAACCACCTCTAACAGTATAGAATAGTAAAACCCTGTCTGGGTCATGGTTAGAGATGATCAACCACCTCTAACAGTATAGAATAGTAAAACCCTGTCTGGGTCATGGTTAGAGATGATCAACCACCTCTAACAGTATAGAATAGTAAAACCCTGTCTGGGTCATGATTAGAGATGATCAACCACCTCTAACAGTATAGAATAGTAAAACCCTGTCTGGGTCATGATTAGAGATGATCAACCACCTCTAACAGTATAGAATAGTAAAATACTGTCTGGGTCATGGTTAGAGATGATCAACCACCTCTAACAGTATAGAATAGTAAAATACTGTCTGGGTCATGACAGAATAGTAAAATACTGTCTGGGTCAATACCAGAGTAGTAAAATACTGTCTGGGTCAATTCCAGAATAGTAAAATACTTTCTGGGTCAATACCAGAATAGTAAAATACTGTCTGGGCATGACAGAATAGTAAAATACTGTCTGGGTCATGACAGAATAGTAAAATATTGTCTGGGTCATACCAGAATAGTAAAATACTGTCTGGGTCATACCAGAATAGTAAAGTACTGTCTGGGTCTTGACAGAATAGTAAAATACTGTCTGGGTCAATACCAGAATAGTAAAGTACTGTCTGGGTCTTGACAGAATAGTAAAATACTGTCTGGGTCAATACCAGAATAGTAAAATACTGTCTGGGTCATACCAGAATAGTAAAGTACTGTCTGGGTCTTGACAGAATAGTCAAATACTGTCTGGGTCACTACCAGAATAGTAAAATACTGTCTGGGTCAATACCAGAATAGTAAAATACAGTCTGGGTCATGACAGAATAGTAAAATACTGTCTGGGTCAATACCAGAATAGTCAAATACTCTCTGGGTCATGACAGAATAGTAAAATACTGTCTGGGTCAATACCAGAATAGTAAAATACTGTCTGGGTCATACCATAATAGTAAAGTACTGTCTGGGTCATGACAGAATAGTAAAATACTGTCTGGGTCAATACCAGAATAGTAAAACCCTGTCTGGGTCATGCCAGAATAGTAAAATACTGTCTGGGTCATGACAGAATAGTAAAATACTGTCTGGGTCAATACCAGAATAGTAAAACCCTGTCTGGGTCATGGTTAGAGATGATCAACCACCTCTAACAGTATAGAATAGTAAAATACTGTCTGGGTCATGGTTAGAGATGATCAACCACCTCTAACAGTATAGAATAGTAAAACCCTGTCTGGGTCATGGTTAGAGATGATCAACCACCTCTAACAGTATAGAATAGTAAAACCCTGTCTGGGTCATGATTAGAGATGATCAACCACCTCTAACAGTATAGAATAGTAAAACCCTGTCTGGGTCATGATTAGAGATGATCAACCACCTCTAACAGTATAGAATAGTAAAATACTGTCTGGGTCATGGTTAGAGATGATCAACCACCTCTAACAGTATAGAATAGCAGAACAGTAGGGTTGGAAGAATTTCCCTTTATTGAAACAATGTTGCTGTGTTGTTACACATGTGAGCTCTGCCTAAATGCTGACCCATATTCTACCCTTTTCCCCCTACTGGGCAGAGCCAAGAAAAGCCCAAATGTGCTGGAAAGAACCATGTAAAAAAAACAGACCATTCAGTATAGTTCGGGTCGGCACCATAATGTGAAAAGGATTCCACTGTGGTCCATCCAGCTCTTGATGTTGTCCTTGACCAGTCGTGGTGCAGCTCTTGATGTTGTCCTTGACCAATCGTGGTCCAGCTCTTGACCTTGTCCTGGACCAGTCGTGTTCCAGCTCTTGACGTTGTCCTTGACCAATCGTGGTCCAGCTCTTGACCTTGTCCTGGACCAGTCGTGTTCCAGCTCTTGACGTTGTCCTTGACCAATCGTGGTCCAGCTCTTGACGTTGTCCTGGACCAGTCGTGTTCCAGCTCTTGACGTTGTCCTGGACCAATCGTGGTCCAGCTCTTGACGTTGTCCTGGACCAATTGTGGTCCAGCTCTTGATGTTGTCCTTGACCAATCATGGTCCAGCTCTTGACGTTGTCCTGGACCAATCGTGGTCCAGCTCGATGTTGTCCCTGACCAATCGTGGTGCAGCTCTTGATGTTGTCCTTGACCAATCGTGGTCCAGCTCTTGACGTTGTCCTGGACCAATCGTGGTCCAGCTCTTGACGTTGTCCTGGATCAATCGTGGTCCAGCTCTTGACCTTGTCCTGGACCAATCGTGGTCCAGCTCTTGACCTTGTCCTGCTGTTCTCTCCTGTAGAACACCTAGGCCAGAACATCTCCAAGTCCCACCAGGAGACGTGTCAGTACCTGAGGGAGGAGCTACAGAGCATGACCTGGCAGGCCTTCCTCCAGGAGGAGATAGAGACCTACCAGACGAAGGTAACACTACACACTACCTAGTACACTACCTAGTACACTACACACTACTTAGTACACTACCTAGTACACTACACACTACCTAGTACACTACCTAGTACACTACAGACGACCTAGTACACTACCTAGTACACTATCTAGTACACTACCCAGTACAAAACAGACTACTTAGTACACTACCTAGTACACTACCTAGTACCGTACCTAGTACACTACCTAGTACACTACACACTACTTAGTACACTACCGAGTACACTACACACTACCTAGTACACTACACACTACTTAGTACACTACCTAGTACACTACACACTACCTAGTACACTACACGCTACTTAGTACACTATCTAGTACACTACACAGTACCTAGTACACCACCGTGTACACTACATACTACTTAGTACACTACCTAGTACACTACCTAGTACACAGCATACTACCTAGTACACTACACACTACCTAGTACACTACACACTACCTAGGGCACTACCTAGTACACTACACACTACATGGCACACTACCTAGTACACTACACACTACCTAGGACACTACCTAGTACACTACACACTACCTAGTACACTACCTAGTACCTAGTACACTACCTAGTACACTACCTAGTACACTACACACTACTTAGTACACTACCTAGTACACTACACACTACTTAGTACACTACCTAGTACACAACCTAGTACACTACACACTACCTGGTACACTGCCTAGTACACTACACACTACCTAGTACACTACCTAGTACACTACCTATTACACTACACACTACTTGGTACACCACCTAGTACACTGCCTAGTACACTACACACTACTTAGTACAATACCTAGTACACTACCTAGTACACTACCTAGTACACTACACACTATCTAGTACACTACCTAGTACACTACACACTACTTGGTACACTACCTAGGACACTGCCTAGTACAGAACCTAGTACACTACACACTACTTAGTACACTACCTAGTACACTACCTAGTACAGTACCTAGTACACTACACACTATCTAGTACACTACCTAGTACACTACACACTACCTGGTACACTACCTAGTACACCACACACTACCCAGTACACTACCTTGTACACAACACACTACCTAGTACACCACCTAGTACACTACACACTACCTAGTCCACTACCTAGTATACTACCTAGTACACTACCTAGTACACTACACACTATCTAGTACACTACCTAGTACGCTACACACTACCTGGTACACTACCTAGTACACTACACACTACCTAGTACACTACCTAGTACACTACACACTACCTAGTACACAACCTAGTACACTACCTAGTACACTACATACTACCTAGTACACTACGCAGTACCTAGTACACTACACACTACCTAGTCCACTACCTAGTACACTACACACTACCTAGGACACTACCTAGTACACTACACACTACCTAGGACACCACCTAGTACACTACCTAGTACACTACCTAATACACTACCTAGTACACTACACACTACCTAGTACACTACCTGGTACACTACACACTACCTAGTACACTACCTAGTACACTACCTAGTACACTACATACTACCTGGTACACTACGCAGTACCTAGTACACAACACACTACCTAGTACACTACCCAGTACACTACACACTACCTAGTACACTACCTAGTACACTACACACGACCTAGTACACTACTTGGTGCACTACCTAGTACACTACACACTACCTAGGACACTACCTAGTACACTACACACTACCTAGTATACTACATAGTACACTACCTAGTACACTACCTAATACACTACCTAGTACACTACACACTACCTAGGACACTACCTAGTACACCACACACTACCTAGTACACTATCGGGCACACTGCACACTACCTAGTACACTACTTAGTGCACTACCTAGTACACTACACACTACCTAGTATACTACATAGTACACTGCCTAGTACACTACCTAATACACTACCTAGTACACTACACACTACCTAGGACACTACCTAGTACACTACACACTACCTAGTACACTACCGAGTACACTACACACTACCTAGGCCACTACCTAGTACACTACACACTACCTAGTACGCTACCTAGTACACTACACACTACCTAGGACACTACCTAGTACACTACACACTACCTAGTATACTACATAGTACACTACCTAGTACACTACCTAGTACACTACACACTACCTAGGACACTACCTAGTACACTACACACTACCTAGTACACTGCCTAGTACACTACACACTACCTAGTACACTACCGAGTACACTACACACTACCTAGGCCACTACCTAGTACACTACCTAGTACACTACACACTACCTAGGACACTACCTAGTACACTACACACTACCTAGTATACTACATAGTACACTACCTAGTACACTACACACTACCTAGGACACTACCTAGTACACTACACACTACCTGGTACTCTACCTAGTACACTACACACTACCTAGTACACTACCTAGTACACTATGCACTACCTAGTTCACTCCCTAGTGCACTGCCTAGTACACTACCTATAGTACACTACAGACTACCTAGTACACTACATAGTGCACTACACACTACCTAGTGCACTACCTAGTTCTCCTCCCCTCATAGTCCTTTGTCACCCCCCTCTTCCTTCTCCTTTCTCTCTCTCTCTCTCTCTCTCTCTCTCTGTCTCTCTCTCTCTCTGTCTCTCTCTCTCTCTCTCTCTCTCTCTCTCTCTCTGTCTCTCTCTCTCTCTGTCTCTCTCTCTCTCTCTCTCTCTCTCTCTCTCTCTCTCTCTGTCTCTCTCTCTCTCTCTCTCTCTGTCTCTCTCTCTCTCTCTCTCTGTCTCTCTCTCTCTCTCTCTCTGTCTCTCTCTCTCTCTCTCTCTCTCTCTCTCTCTCTCTCTCTCTCTCTCTCTCTCTGTCTCTCTCTCTCTCTCTCTCTCTCTCTCTCTCTCTCTCTTTCTCTCTCTCTCTCTGATACTAGCATCAACAATTATGCCTCTTTTAACATTGTTGTTGTTGTTGTTTATGTCAGCCGGAGGAGGTGATGTGGCAGCTGTGTGCCATCAAGATAACGGAGGCCATCCAGTACGTGGTGGAGTTCGCCAAGCGCATCGACGGCTTCATGGAGCTCTGTCAGAACGACCAGATAGTGTTGCTCAAAGCAGGTAGACAAGATGATGGAACGTCTCGTAATGACATCACAGTGATCAACCCCCAATCTATGTCCTGTCTACTTATATAAGAAACCCCCAATCTATGTCCTGTCTACTTATATAAGAAACCCCCAATCTATGTCCTGTCTACTTATATAAGAAACCCCCAATCTATGTACTGTCTACTTATATAAGAAACCCCCAGTCTATGTCCTGTCTACTTACATAAGAAACCCACAATCTATGTACTGTCTACTTATATAAGAAACCCCCAATCTATCTACTGTCTACTGGTATAAGAAACCCCCAATCTATGTTCTGTCTACTTACATAAGAAACCCCCAATCTATGTCCTGTCTACTTACATAGGAAACCCCCAATCTATGTACTGTCTACTTATATAGGTAACCCCCAGTCTATCTACTGTCTACTTATATAAGAAACCCCCAATCTATCTACTGTCTACTTATATAGGCAACCCCCAGTCTATGTACTGTCTACTAATGACATCACAATGATCAACCCCCAGTCTATCTCCTGTCTACTTACATAAGAAACCCCCAATCTATGTACTGTCTACTTATATAAGAAACCCCCAATCTATCTTCTGTCTACTTATATAAGAAACCCCCAATCTATGTCCTGTCTACTTACATAAGAAACCCCCAATCTATCTACTGTCTACTTATATAGGCAACCCCAAGTCTATCTACTGTCTACTTATATAAGAAACCCCCAATCTATCTACTGTCTACTTATATAAGAAACCCAAAGTCTATCTACTGTCTACTTATATAAGAAACCCCCAGTCTATCTACTGTCTACTTATATAAGAAACCCCCAATGTTATGTTGTCTCTCTGACCTGTAGTGATGGTTGTGTTGTTGTCTCTCTGACCTGTAGTGATGGTTGTGTTGTTGTCTCTCTGACCTGTAGTGATGGTTGTGTTGTTGTCGTCTCTCTGACCTGTAGTGATGGTTGTGTTGTTGTCTCTCTGACCTGTAGTGATGGTTATGTTGTTGTTGTCTCTCTGACCTGTAGTGATGGTTGTGTTGTTGTCTCTCTGACCTGTAGTGATGGTTGTGTTGTTGTTGTCTCTCTGACCTGTAGTGATGGTTGTGTTGTTGTTGTCTCTCTGACCTGTAGTGATGGTTGTGTTGTTGTTGTCTCTCTGACCTGTAGTGATGGTTGTGTTGTTGTCGTCTCTCTGACCTGTAGTGATGGTTGTGTTGTTGTCGTCTCTCTGACCTGTAGTGATGGTTGTGTTGTTGTCGTCTCTCTGACCTGTAGTGATGGTTGTGTTGTTGTCGTCTTGCTGACCTGTAGTGATGGTTGTGTTGTTGTCGTCTCTCTGACCTGTAGTGATGGTTGTGTTGTTGTCGTCTCTCTGACCTGTAGTGATGGTTGTGTTGTTGTCTCTCTGACCTGTAGTGATGGTTGTGTTGTTGTCGTCTCTCTGACCTGTAGTGATGGTTGTGTTGTTGTCGTCTCTCTGACCTGTAGTGATGGTTGTGTTGTTGTCGTCTCTCTGACCTGTAGTGATGGTTGTGTTGTTGTCGTCTCTCTGACCTGTAGTGATGGTTGTGTTGTTGTCGTCTCTCTGACCTGTAGTGATGGTTGTGTTGTTGTCGTCTCTCTGACCTGTAGTGATGGTTGTGTTGTTGTCGTCTCTCTGACCTGTAGTGATGGTTGTGTTGTTGTCGTCTCTCTGACCTGTAGTGATGGTTGTGTTGTTGTCGTCTCTCTGACCTGTAGTGATGGTTGTGTTGTTGTCGTCTCTCTGACCTGTAGTGATGGTTGTGTTGTTGTCGTCTCTCTGACCTGTAGTGATGGTTGTGTTGTTGTTGTCTCTCTGTAGTGATGGTTGTGTTGTTGTCGTCTCTCTGACCTGTAGTGACGGTTGTGTTGTTGTTGTCTCTCTGTAGTGATGGTTGTGTTGTTGTCGTCTCTCTGACCTGTAGTGACGGTTGTGTTGTTGTTGTCTCTCTGTAGTGATGGTTGTGTTGTCGTCGTCTCTCCTCAGGGTCTCTTGAGGTGGTGTTCATCAGGATGTGTCGTGCCTTTGACTCTCAGAACAGCACCGTCTACTTTGATGGGAAGTACGCTGGGACCGACGTCTTCAAAGCGTTAGGTGAGTCAGAATGCAACCCAGCCAATCACATTCATCCCCTTTCAAAGCATTAGGTGAGTCAGAATGCAACCCAGCCAATCACATTCATCCCCTTTCAAAGCATTAGGTGAGTCAGAATACAACCCAGCCAATCACATTCATCCCCTTTCAAAGCATTAGGTGAGTCAGAATGCAACCCAGCCAATCACATTCATCCCCTTTCAAAGCATTAGGTACGTCAGAATACAACCCAGCCAATCACATTCATCCCCTTCAATCTGTGGTTGAGGTTCAGACGTTTCAGAACCATCGATTTAATAGGAGAGGAAGTTGTTCGTTAGTATTAGGGACTGTTTTGGACCACGTCTGACTGAATGGCTGGGCCACTAGGATATGGACTGGACTGACTGAATGGCTGGGCCACTAGGATATGGACTGGACTGACTGAATGGCTGGGCCACTAGGATATGGACTGGACTGACTGAATGGCTGAATGGACCACCTCTGACTGAATGGCTGGGCCACTAGGGTATGGACTGGACTGACTGAATGGCTGAATGGACCACCTCTGACTGAATGGCTGGGCCACTAGGATATGGACTGGACTGACTGAATGGCTGAATGGACCACCTGTGACTGAATGGCTGGGCCACTAGGATATGGACTGGACTGACTGAATGGCTGGGCCACTAGGATATGGACTGGACTGACTGAATGGCCGGGCCACTAGGATATGGACTGGACTGACTGAATGGCTGGGCCACTAGGATATGGATTGGACTGACTGAACTCCAAAGCAATGCATGCCAGGTGACGTCTGTTCAGATCCTGATGTCCTGCTCTGTGTCCTGTGTTGTTGTGATATTTGACACATAACTACTCCTGTCTCTCTGTGTGTCTGACAGATTGTGTTGTTCTGATCCACATAACTTCTCCTCTCTCTCTCTCTGTGTGTCTGACAGGTTGTGACGATCTGATTCGCTTAGTCTTTGAGTTTGGGAAGAGTATGTCTGTCATCCATCTCTCTGAGGAGGAGATCGCTCTCTTCTCAGCGTACGTCCTGATGTCTGCAGGTAGGCACGATGCTGTCACGTTCACGACGCAACGTTGCGAGCACATATCTTCTACAATCACATAACACACACACAGCTATTCCCCCTTGTGGCAGTCCGAGAGCATCTCTGGGTGTTATTATTTATACAACGCTGCATCGTTTAACTAATGGTGCGTGTAGATCGGACGTGGCTTCAAGAGAAGGTGAAGGTAGAGAAGCTGCAACAGAAGATCCAGCTGGCTCTCCAACATGTCCTTCAGAAGAACGGCAGAGAGGACGTGGTTCTCACTAAGGTATTTATTATTTATTTATTTATTTTATTTCACCTTTATTTAACCCGGTAGGCAAGTTGAGAACACCTTTATTTAACCAGGTAGGCTAGTTGAGAACACCTTTATTTAACCAGGTAGGCAAGTTGAGAACACCTTTATTTAACCAGGTAGGCTAGTTGAGAACACCTTTATTTAACCAGGTAGGCAAGTTGAGAACACCTTTATTTAACCAGGTAGGGCTAGTTGAGAACACCTTTATTTAACCAGGTAGGCTAGTTGAGAACACCTTTATTTAACCAGGTAGGCTAGTTGAGAACACCTTTATTTAACCAGGTAGGCCAGTTGAGAACACCTTTATTTAACCAGGTAGGCAAGTTGAGAACACCTTTATTTAACCAGGTAGGGCTAGTTGAGAACACCTTTATTTAACCAGGTAGGCTAGTTGAGAACACCTTTATTTAACCAGGTAGGCAAGTTGAGAACAAGTTCTCATTTACAATTGCGACCTGGCCAAGATAAAGCAAAGCAGTTTGACAGATACAACGACACAGAGTTACACATGGAGTAAAACAAACATACAGTCAATAATACAGTAGAAACAAGTCTATATACGATGTGAGCAAATGAGGTGAGAAGGGAGGTAAAAAAAAAAAAAAAAGGCCATTTCATAGGTATTTCAATTTGAATTTGCGTTTTAATGGCGTAGAATGCCCTGCGTGCTTTCTCTATCAGCTCATTCACTGCCTCATTAAGGTATCCAGTTGAGCTTATTTTTAAACCTCAGTAATTGTAGTGTGTGCAGTACTCTATATATTTAAACCTCAGTAATTGTAGTGTGTGCAGTACTCTATATATTTATACCTCAGTAATTGTAGTGTGTGCAGTACTCTATATATTTAAACCTCAGTAATTGTAGTGTGTGTAGTACTCTATATATTTAAACCTCAGTAATTGTAGTGTGTGCAGTACTCTATATATTTAAACCTCAGTAATTGTAGTGTGTGCAGTACTCTATATATTTTCTACCAATTGAGAACTTTGGTCTAATTCCCTGAGATATGGATATTCTCTGGAAAATCATTATTTTAGTATTTTTGGGGTTTATTGCCAAGGCCCAGGTCTGGCAGTACTGCTCTAGCAGGTCCAGGCTCTGATGTAGGCCATGTGCTGTGGGTGACAGCAGGCATAGGTCATCTGCGAAGAGTAGGCATTTAACCTCTGAATTGTGGAGACTAACATCATGGGCTGAGGATTTTTCTAAAATAGTGGCCAATTCGTTGATGTAAATATTGAAGAGTGCAGGGCTCAGATTGCAACCCTGACGAAGGCCCCGCCCCTGGTTACAGAATTCTGTTATTTTCTTGCCAATTTTAATGCTGCACATATTGCCAGGATACATTGATTTAATTATGTCATATGTTTTACCCCCTACACCACTTTCAATAACTTTGTAGAACAGTCCTGTATGCCAAATAGAATCAAATGCTTTTTGGAAGTCGATAAAGGTATTATTTTGGTGGACATGTTTATCTATCAGGGTGTGTAGGGTGTAAATATGATCAGTTGTGCAATGTTTTGGTATAAATCCAATTTGGCTTTTACTCCAACTTCATTGGGATAGTTGGCAGTATTTTCACGTCCGGATGAAAAGCGTGTCCAAAGTAAACTGCCTGCTACTCAGGCCCAGAAGCTAGGATATATATATTATTAGTAGATTTGGATGGAAAACCACTCTGACGTTTCTAAAACTGTTTGAATGATGTCTGTGAGTATAACAGAACTTATTTAGCGAAACCCCGAGGACATTCCAATTTTCTTTCATTTTCAACCTTCTTCTTTTCTTTTATTTTGAGATCAATGAGTTTCATTGGGATTCCAGATTTCTAAGGGGCAAGGCTTGCAGTTCCTATCTCTTCCACTGGATGTCAACAGTCTTTAGAAATTGGGATTCCAGATTTCTAAGGGGCAGGCTTGCAGTTCCTATCTCTTCCACTGGATGTCAACAGTCTTTAGAAATTGGGATTCCAGATTTCTAAGGGGCAGGCTTGCAGTTCCTATCTCTTCCACTGGATGTCAACAGTCTTTAGAAATTGGGATTCCAGATTTCTAAGGGGCAGGCTTGCAGTTCCTATCTCTTCCACTGGATGTCAACAGTCTTTAGAAATTGGGATTCCAGATTTCTAAGGGGCAGGCTTGCAGTTCCTATCTCTTCCACTGGATGTCAACAGTCTTTAGAAATTGGGATTCCAGATTTCTAAGGGGCAGGCTTGCAGTTCCTATCTCTTCCACTGGATGTCAACAGTCTTTAGAAATTGGGATTCCAGATTTCTAAGGGGCAGGCTTGCAGTTCCTATCTCTTCCACTGGATGTCAACAGTCTTTAGAAATTGGGATTCCAGATTTCTAAGGGGCAGGCTTGCAGTTCCTATCTCTTCCACTGGATGTCAACAGTCTTTAGAAATTGGGATTCCAGATTTCTAAGGGGCAGGCTTGCAGTTCCTATCTCTTCCACTGGATGTCAACAGTCTTTAGAAATTGGGATTCCAGATTTCTAAGGGGCAGGCTTGCAGTTCCTATCTCTTCCACTGGATGTCAACAGTCTTTAGAAATTGGTTGAAGTTTTCCCTTTGAGAAATGAAGAAGTAGTTAGAGGGAAGTGTACTCTTTGTGAGCGGCGCATGACCTGAAAAGCACGCTCCCCTTTGTTTTCCTCCGGTATGGAACACAGTTTATCACGTCTTAAATTGTATCGATTGTTTACGATAAAAAAAGACCTAAAGTTGTATCAGGAAAGTTGTTTGAAATGTTTGGACAAAGATTACAGGTAACTTTTGAGATATTTTGTAGTCATGCCGCGCGTGTTGGAACCTGTGTTTTTCTGAATCAAACGCGCCATTTTTGGATAAAAATTGACGGAATCAATCGAACAAAAAGACCATTTGTGATGTTTATGGGACATATTGGAGTGCCAACAGAGGAAGATCTTCAAAGGTAAGGCATGAAATATATATTTATTTCTGCGATTTGTGTCGCGCCTGGCGGGTTGAAATATGATTGTCTGTGTTTGTTTGCTGGGGTGCTGTACTCAGATAATAGCATCGTTTGCTTTCGCCGTAAAGCCTTTTTGAACTCTGACATGTTGGCTGGATTGACAATAAGTGTAGCTTTCATTTGGTTTATTACATGTGTGATTTCATGGAAGTTTAATATTTATAGTAATTTATTTGAATTTGGCGCTCTGCATTTTCTCTGGATGTTTGCCAGGTGCTACCGTCCCACCTATCCCAGTTAAGGAAGTTTAGAACTCTTACATTTATAATACTACAGAAAACCTTCCCCAGGTTACTGTTCACACAAATGCCTCTGTAATTGTTAGGGTCAAATTTGTCTCCGTTTTTAAAGATTGGGGTTATGAGTCCTTGATTCCAGATGTCAGTGAAATAACCTACCCTCTCGATCAAATTAAACAGTTTTAATATAGCCAATTGAGATGCTGCACTAGTGAGTTTGAGCATCTCATTTAGGATGCCATCAGGTCCGCATGCTTTTTTAAATTTGAGAGCCTGAAGTTTCTTATAGAGCTCCTGGTCAGTAATTGGGGAGTCCAATGGATTTTGAGTGTCCTGTATAGCTTTTTTCTAATCCATTCTCTCTCTCTCTCTCTCTCTCTCTCTCCCTCTCTCTCTCTCTCTCTGTCTCTCTCTCCCTCTCTCACTTTTCCCCTCTCTCTCTCTCTCTCTCTCTCTCTCTCTGTCTCGCTTTTCCTCTCTCTCTCTCTCTCTCTGTCTCTCTGTCTCTCTGTCTCTCTGTCTCTCTCTGTCTCTCTCTCTGTCTCTCTGTCTCTCTGTCTCTCTCTCTCTCTGTCTCTGTCTCTCTCTCTCTCTGTCTCTCTCTGTCTCTCTCTCTCTCTCTCTGTCTCTGTCTCTCTCTCTCTCTCTCTCTCTCTCTCTCTCTCTCTCTCTCTCTCTCTGTCTCTCTCTCTCTCTCTCTGTCTCTCTGTCTCTCTCTCTCCCTCTCTCTCTCTCTCTCTCTCTCTCCAGTTGATATGCAAAGTGTCGACCCTGCGGGCGTTAGTCAGCCGGCATACAGAGAAGCTGACGGCCTTCAAAGCAACCTACCCAGACATTGTCCAAGCCCACTTCCCTCCACTATACAGGGAGCTGTTTGGCTCAGACTTTGAACAGGGCTCCATGTCCATAGACGGCTAGCCGAGGACCCCGTCGGTAACCTACCGTATGGTATCTGCCCTGTACTGTAGTTTACGTCATGGAGCCAGCGTTGATCTTTGGGAGACAGAGAGACATGTTGAGTTAGGGTCCTGGCCCTAACTTGCTCTTACCTGGACAGACACCCGACATTTCTCTGTTCATGTTCGTCTGTCTTCTCCTCTGTGTCCTCCTGGATCATGAGTTGGTTGGGAGGTTTCTTGGGAGGAAAAAAACATTCAAGCACTTAGAAAACCAACGGCCTTTCCTCTCACAACAACAAACCTATTGCGATGGGGAGAGGATTTAGTCACAACACCTACCTGTGGACAACGATGTGATGGGGAGTGGATTTAGTCACAACACCTACCTGTGGACAATGATGGGATGGGGAGAGGATTTAGTCACAACACTTACCTATGGACAACGGTGTGATGGGGAGAGGATTTAGTCACAACACCTACCTGTGGACAACGATGTGATGGGGAGAGGATTTAGTCACAACACTTACCTGTGGACAACGGTGTGATGGGGAGAGGATTTAGTGACAACACTTACCTATGGACAACGATGGGATGGGGAGAGGATTTAGTCACAACCCTTACCTATGGACAACGATGTGATGTGGAGGTGGTGTGGAGTACTGCACCCCTTCGGTTAACATCACCTTCAAAGCCATCTGCTATTCAACCTTCACAACAGGAAGAGGAGTGGAAGTCACCACCACAGCAATAACAGGGTTCTGTCCCAAAGTGCACCCTATTCCCTACGCAGTGCACTACTTTTAAGAAGGGGATCTGGTTAAAAGTAGTGCCCTATATAGGGAA
Source organism: Oncorhynchus kisutch (assembly GCF_002021735.2). Classification (NCBI taxonomy): domain Eukaryota; kingdom Metazoa; phylum Chordata; class Actinopteri; order Salmoniformes; family Salmonidae; genus Oncorhynchus; species Oncorhynchus kisutch. Next base: position 72,067 of record NW_022262770.1, read on the forward strand.
TAGGGTGCCATTTGGGACGCAGTTCAAGGTGTCCCATTCCACCTCTTTCCAATGTCCTACAGGGTGTTACCGTGCTCATAATAAGTACATACTATATTGAGAAATGAATCGATGTTTTACAATCTATTTGTGTTGTAGCTTGTATCTCTCCCCTTTGTTCCAATTGATGAGCCCCTTTTACTGACATCTGTGTCTGAGTTAATGAATGAATCATGTATTGGCCACACCTGTCTTTGAGTTAATGAATGAATCGTGTATTGGCCACACCTGTCTTTGAGTTAATGAATGAATCGTGTATTGTCCACACCTGTGTCTGAGTTAATGAATGAATCGTGTATTGTCCACACCTGTCTCTGAGTTAATGAATGAATAGTGTATTGGCCACACCTGTCTTTGAGTTAATGAATGAATCGTGTATTGTCCACACCTGTGTCTGAGTTAATGAATGAATCGTGTATTGTCCACACCTGTCTCTGAGTTAATGAATGAATAGTGTATTGGCCACACCTGTCTCTGAGTTAATGAATGAATAGTGTATTGGCCACACCTGTCTTTGAGTTAATGAATGAATCGTGTATTGTCCACACCTGTGTCTGAGTTAATGAATGAATCGTGTATTGTCCACACCTGTCTCTGAGTTAATGAATGAATAGTGTATTGGCCACACCTGTCTCTGAGTTAATGAATGAATCGTGTATTGGCCACACCTGTCTCTGGGTTAATGAATGAATCGTGTATTGTCCACACCTGTGTCTGAGTTAATGAATGAATAGTGTATTGTCCACACCTGTCTCTGAGTTAATGAATGAATAGTGTATTGTCCACACCTGTCTCTGAGTTAATGAATGAATAGTGTATTGTCCACACCTGTGTCTGAGTTAATGAATGAATAGTGTATTGTCCACACCTGTCTCTGAGTTAATTGATGAATAGTGTATTGGCCACACCTGTGTCTGAGTTAATTGATGAATAGTGTATTGGCAACACCTGTGTCTGAGTTAATGAATGAATAGTGTATTGTCCACACCTGTCTCTGAGTTAATTGATGAATAGTGTATTGGCCACACCTGTGTCTGAGTTAATTGATGAATAGTGTATTGGCAACACCTGTGTCTGAGTTAATGAATGAATAGTGTATTGTCCACACCTGTCTCTGAGTTAATTGATGAATAGTGTATTGTCCACACCTGTCTCTGAGTTAATGAATGAATAGTGTATTGGCAACACCTGTGTCTGAGTTAATGAATGAATAGTGTATTGTCCACACCTGTCTCTGAGTTAATGAATGAATCGTGTATTGTCCACACCTGTGTCTGAGTTAATGAATGAATAGTGTATTGGCCACACCTGCCTCTGAGTTAATGAATGAATAGTGTATTGGCCACACCTGTGTCTGAGTTAATTGATGAATAGTGTATTGGCAACACCTGTGTCTGAGTTAATGAATGAATAGTGTATTGTCCACACCTGTCTCTGAGTTAATTGATGAATAGTGTATTGGCCACACCTGTGTCTGAGTTAATTGATGAATAGTGTATTGGCAACACCTGTGTCTGAGTTAATGAATGAATAGTGTATTGTCCACACCTGTCTCTGAGTTAATTGATGAATAGTGTATTGTCCACACCTGTCTCTGAGTTAATGAATGCATCGTGTATTGTCCACACCTGTCTCTGAGTTAATGAATGCATCGTGTATTGTCCACACCTGTCTCTGAGTTAATGAATGCATCGTGTATTGTCCACACCTGTCTCTGAGTTAATGAATGAATCGTGTATTGTCCACACCTGCCTCTGAGTTAATGAATGAATAGTGTATTGGCCACACCTGTGTCTGAGTTAATGAATGAATCGTGTATTGTCCACACCTGCCTCTGAGTTAATGAATGAATAGTGTATTGGCCACACCTGTCTTTGAGTTAATGAATGAATCGTGTATTGTCCACACCTGTCTCTGAGTTAATGAATGAATAGTGTATTGGCCACACCTGTCTTTGAGTTAATGAATGAATCGTGTATTGTCCACACCTGTGTCTGAGTTAATGAATGAATAGTGTATTGGCCACACCTGCCTCTGAGTTAATGAATGAATAGTGTATTGTCCACACCTGTCTCTGAGTTAATGAATGAATAGTGTATTGGCCACACCTGCCTCTGAGTTAATGAATGAATTGTCCACACCTGTCTCTGAGTTAATGAATGAATAGTGTATTGGCCACACCTGTGTCTGAGTTAATGAATGAATAGTGTATTGTCCACACCTGCCTCTGAGTTAATGAATGAATAGTGTATTGGCCACACCTGTGTCTGAGTTAATGAATGAATTGGCCACACCTGCCTCTGAGTTAATGAAATACTGGAGATATGATCCATTAAATAAGCAATAGTCCATTTCCTCCCTCACAATCTTCTATCAAAACATGTCACTTCCTTATTGTCAAAATGATAGCACTATGTTTATCTACTCTTCTGACATCATCTGCATTTCCTGTCATTTGATTGGTCTACCTCCCGTGATGGTGACCAATGCCCTTCCACCGTTCTACCTTGGCCACTGTACTGTGGTGAAACAGGAAGTTAGTGGGTCTTTGTATCGACTGAGAGAGGCGTACACCACAGTAGATAGATGTCAGGTCTGAGAGACACCCTGAAACACAGAGTCACGGAGCTCGGCTCAGCTTACGCCCTTTTAATCCTCTGTTGGGGCGAGGAGCACAATCTGTCATGGAGATACACACACACACACACACACACACACACACACACACACACATACACACACACACACACACACACACATACACACACACACACACACACACACACACACACACACATACACACACACACACACACACACACACACACATACACACACACACACACACATACACACACACACACACACACACACACACACACACACACACATACACACACACACACACATACACACACACACACACACACACAGACACACACACACACATACACACACACACACACACACACACACACACACACACACACACACACACACACACACACACACACACACACACACACACACACACACACACACACACAGACACACACACACACACACACACGTGCGTGTGTTGAACATGAAACACGCCACACCACTGAAGCCATGAATAGAACCAGATCCCCTGTTGTTTGTCTCTGACCTGTGTTGTTAAGGCCAGGCCGTGTGCCAGGTGTTATGCCCAGCGAGGGGCAAGGCTCTGATCTAAAACACAACTCCCAGCGTCTCCCCCAAAAAATCTCTCTCAATCTCTTTTTTTTTTTGTTGTTGCCTGAAATGACATCTAACTTCCTGTAGCTCAGGACCTGAAGTAAGGATATGTGCCAGGTGTTATGCCAGCGAGGGGCAAGGCTCTGATATAACACACAACTCCCAGTGTCTCTAAAAACAAATCTCTCTCACTTCTTCTTTTAACTTCTTAAGGATCCGACACTTTTTAGTTTATTATTATTATTTTTGCCTAAAATGACGTAACCCAAATCTAACTTCCTGTAGCTCAGGACCTGAAGCAAGGATATGCATATTCTTGGTACCATTTGAAAGGAAACACTTTGAAGTCTCAAAAAAAGCCGTTTCCCTCCTCCATTAAGTGCACCGTGAGTTGAGACACGGGGCCGTTGAGATGGAAACTGAGATTTAATAACAGCACCTGATTTTTTAAAAAGAAGGCTTTTTATTCTGAGGGAGGGAGGACCTGTTGGTCCCGTCATTAAAGAGACGGTTAACGGTCAAGACTGAACCCTTAACTAATGCCAGAGCTGTGGAAAATAGATTTAAAGCTGTTCAATCTAATGGCTATCTAGTGGCGCCATCTATTGGCCGCAGAAAGTATAGCACCAAGTCATGTCTATTTTAATGGTGGTGTCTCTGTCAGAAACCGAATTCCATCCTTCCTTTGGCTTCCTGTTGTCTTAATCATACCAGTATGTCTGGAGGGGTAGACGATGGTGACCCTTCCATCCTTCCTTTAGCTTCCTGTTGTCTTAATCATACCAGTATGTCTGGAGGGGTAGACGATGGTGGCCCTTCCATCCTTCCTTTGGCTTCCTGTTGTCTTAATCATACCAGTATGTCTGGAGGGGTAGACGATGGTGACCCTTCCATCCTTCCTTTAGCGTCCTGTTGTCTTAATCATACCAGTATGTCTGGAGGGGTAGACGATGGTGACCCTTCCATCCTTCCTTTAGCTTCCTGTTGTCTTAATCATACCAGTATGTCTGGAGGGGTAGACGATGGTGACCCTTCCCACTTCCTCACCTAGCGAAGGTTTATTTCAATCAATGAAGAGAGATCATATGATGTAGTTGATCAAGTCTTGTCGTTGAGATATAGCCTCAACAAGAGACAGAGACGGGTTACTGAAGAAAAAGAGGAGTGTTCATCAGATGACATGTTGTTGTTGTTGTTCTTCACATCTCCTGACAGAAATGTGGTGAAATCCTGTTCTCTGTGCCGTTATATAGAGGCTTTCATCATGTGGTCTGTCCAACACAGTGATAAGAGCTGTGTGTCTCGCTGGCTGATTCACGCTCTTTCACTTCTGAATCTCCCCCTCTGTTCTATCGCTTTTAATAAATCATCCATTCTGGTTCCGGAATGACATGTCAGTTTTAAATAAATCATCCATTCTGGTTCCGGAATTACATGTCAGTTTTAAATAAATCATCCATTCTGGTTCTGTAATGGAATGCCAGTTTTAAATAAATCATCCATTCTGGTTCTGTAATGGAATGTCAGTTTTAAATAAATCATCCATTCTGGTTCTGTAAATGGAATGCCAGTTTTAAATAAATCATCCATTCTGGTTCCGGAATGGAATGCCAGTTTTAAATAAATCATCCATTCTGGTTCTGGAATAGAATGTCAGTTGAGTCCATCAGTATATTCGGTCGTACTTATTTGTAAAATGTCAGAAACTCTCAGCCTCTTACTTCTAACCGTTTTATTTTTGATTGAAATCTACAGTCCAGGCTCTACGTCATCCGAAGCAATGCTTGCACTATCTAACCCACCTGGTTTCCCACTGGGTATGATGACGTGTTGATGAACACTCAGGGACAATAGGAACTACATTATTAGAGTAGTGTGTGTGTGTGTGTGTGTGTGTGTGTGTGTGTGTGTGTGTGTGTGTGTGTGTGTGTGTGTGTGTGTGTGTGTGTGTGTGTGTGTGTGTGTGTACGTACATCTATGTGGCTACATAATATTGCTGTCTTAGACACCCCAGGTTTTATTAGTGAAGGATACCGTGGTCAGCTGGAGAGGTTTTATTAGTGAAGGATACCGTGGTCAGCTGGAGAGGCTTTATTAGTGAAGGATATCGCTGTCAGTTGGAGAGGTTTATTAGTGAAGGATATCGCTGTCAGTTGGAGAGGTTTATTAGTGAAGGATACTGTGGTCAACTAGAGAGGTTTTATTAGTGAAGGATAATGTGGTCAACTAGAGAGGTTTCATTAGTGAAGGAAACATGTCAGTTAGAGAGGAAACATGGTCAACTAGGTCAACTAGAGAGGTTTTATTAGTGAAGGATAACGTGGTCAGTTGGAGAGGTTTTATTAGTGAAGGATACCGTGATCAACTAGAGAGGTTTTACTTGTGAAGGATACCGTGGTCAGTTGGAGAGGTTTTATTAGTGAAGGATAACGTGGTCAGTTGGAGAGGTTTTATTAGTGAAGGATACCGTGGTCAGTTGGAGAGGTTTATTAGTGAAGGATACCGTGATCAACTAGAGAGGTTTTACTTGTGAAGGATACCGTGGTCAGTTGGAGAGGTTTTATTAGTGAAGGATAACGTGGTCAGTTGGAGAGGTTTTATTAGTGAAGGATAACGTGGTCAGTTGGAGAGGTTTTATTAGTGAAGGATATCGCTGTCAGTTGGAGAGGTTTATTAGTGAAGGATATCGCTGTCAGTTGGAGAGGTTTATTAGTGAAGGATACTGTGGTCAACTAGAGAGGTTTTATTAGTGAAGGATACCGTGGTCAACTAGAGAGGTTTCTCGGTATTATCCTCCCTCGTTTTCTTCTCCTCCTTTCTGACATTTTCTCACTCAGTCCATCTCACCACGTCTCTAGTTTGACAGTAGACTCTCCAAAGCACTGTAGTCAAACTGCATTTCTCACTCAGTCCATCTCACCACGTCTCTAGTTTGACAGTAGACTCTCCAAAGCACTGTAGTCAAACTGCATTTCCCACTCAGTCCATCTCACCACGTCTCTAGTTTGACAGTAGACTCTCCAAAGCACTGTAGTCAAACTGCATTTCCCACTCAGTCCATCTCACCACGTCTCTAGTTTGACAGTAGACTCTCCAAAGCACTGTAGTCAAACTGCATTTCTCAAATCTAATGAAAGTACCTTCAGCCATAACCGAATGTCGAGCAATAATAATATCAATGTTGTATTTTTTTATCTTGTGTAGAGTCTTAAATATTGCATGTCGATAAATTCTAATCGTTCACACTTGACTTTTATTTGTTTAGTTCTCTTCTATATTCTGAAATCCGTGTTTTAGTGTCACGTTCATGTATGACTACTTCTGTTCTCTACTTCTGTTTAATCTCACCGTATGGAATTACCTATAGAATTACCTATAGAGTTACCTATAGAATTACCTATAGAGTTACCTATAGAGTTACCTATAGAGTTACCTATAGAATTACCTATAGAGTTACCTATAGAATTACCTATAGAGTTACCTATAGAGTTACCTATAGAATTACCTATAGAGTTACCTATAGAATTACCTATAGAGTTACCTATAGAATTACCTATAGAGTTACCTATAGAGTTACCTATAGAGTTACCTATAGAATTACCTATAGAGTTACCTATAGAGTTACCTATAGAGTTACCTATAGAATTACCTATAGAATTACCTATAGAGTTACCTATAGAGTTACCTATAGAGTTACCTATAGAGTTACCTGTAGAGTTACCTATAGAGTTACCTATAGAGTTACCTATAGAATTACCTATAGAGTTACCTATAGAGTTACCTATAGAATTACCTATAGAATTACCTATAGAGTTACCTATAGAGTTACCTATAGAGTTACCTATAGAATTACCTATAGACTCTGTCTATATAGACCGAGTGAGAGCGACATACTGCTATAGACTCTGTCTATACAGACCAAGTGAGAGGGACATACTGCTATAGACTCTGTCTATACAGACCAAGTGACAGCGACATACTGCTATAGACTCTGTCTATACAGACCAAGTGAGAGGGACATCCTGCTATAGACTCTGTCTATACAAACCAAGTGAGAGCGACATACTGCTATAGACTCTGTCTATACAAACCAAGTGACAGCGACATACTGCTATAGACTCTGTCTATACAAACCAAGTGAGAGGGACATACTGCTATAGACTCTGTCTATACAGACCAAGTGAGAGGGACATCCTGCTATAGACTCTGCCTAGATGTTGGAACATTGCTGCGGGGACTTGCTTCCATTTAGGTTTTTAGTTGGGTAGATAAGTAGAATGTTAGGTTAATGTTAGAATGATTTTAGGTTCCTTCAGTGAACAAGCCCTTGGGTTCTAGACCGTTCTAGACTAAGTTGGTTCCATAGTGTACCAATGGGTTCTAGATGTTTAAACTAAGTGATTATTATTCCCAGCTGGTACCTGTATCAGTGTGCCAGCCTTGGGGGGGGGGGACTATATTTACTTTATTTGTAAATGTCACGTTGTTATAGGATGAAACTGTTTTATACATTAAATTAAAAACGCGTTTGTTGAAATTATTTTTTATTAATTTAGTTTTTATTTAAACCTGTGTAAAGATGTGATTGTGAAAGTCATTTGGTTGGAGCTGAAGTACTGGACTGACTATCTAACTCATCAGACCTGACCAACATGGCTGGTTACTGGACTGACTATCTAACTCATCAGACCTGACCAACATGGCTGGTTACTGGACTGACTATCTAACTCATCAGACCTGACCAACATGGCTGGTTACTGGACTGACTATCTAACTCATCAGACCTGACCAACATGGCTGGTTACTGGACTGACTGTGTCTATAACTCATCAGACCTGACCAACATGGCTGGTTACTGGACTGACTGTGTCTATAACTCATCAGACCTGACCAACATGTCTGGTTACTGGACTGACTATCTAACTCATCAGACCTGACCAACATGGCTGGTTACTGGACTGACTATCTAACTCATCAGACCTGACCAACATGGCTGGTTACTGGACTGACTATCTAACTCATCAGACCTGACCAACATGGCTGGTTACTGGACTGACTATCTAACTCATCAGACCTGACCAACATGGCTGGTTACTGGACTGACTATCTAACTCATCAGACCTGACCAACATGGCTGGTTACTGGACTGACTATCTAACTCATCAGACCTGACCAACATGGCTGGTTACTGGACTGACTATCTAACTCATCAGACCTGACCAACATGGCTGGTTACTGGACTGACTGTGTCTATAACTCATCAGACCTGACCAACATGGCTGGTTACTGGACTGACTGTGTCTATAACTCATCAGACCTGACCAACATGGCTGGTTACTGGACTGACTGTGTCTATAACTCATCAGACCTGACCAACATGTCTGGTTACTGGACTGACTATCTAACTCATCAGACCTGACCAACATGGCTGGTTACTGGACTGACTATCTAACTCATCAGACCTGACCAACATGGCTGGTTACTGGACTGACTATCTAACTCATCAGACCTGACCAACATGGCTGGTTACTGGACTGACTATCTAACTCATCAGACCTGACCAACATGGCTGGTTACTGGACTGACTATCTAACTCATCAGACCTGACCAACATGGCTGGTTACTGGACTGTCTATCTAACTCATCAGACCTGACCAACATGGCTGGTTACTGGACTGACTATCTAACTCATCAGACCTGACCAACATGGCTGGTTACTGGACTGTCTATCTAACTCATCAGACCTGACCAACATGGCTGGTTACTGGACTGTCTATCTAACTCATCAGACCTGACCAACATGGCTGGTTACTGGACTGACTATCTAACTCATCAGACCTGACCAACATGGCTGGTTACTGGACTGACTATCTAACTCATCAGACCTGACCAACATGGCTGGTTACTGGACTGACTATCTAACTCATCAGACCTGACCAACATGGCTGGTTACTGGACTGACTATCTAACTCATCAGACCTGACCAACATGGCTGGTTACTGGACTGACTATCTAACTCATCAGACCTGACCAACATGGCTGGTTACTGGACTGACTATCTAACTCATCAGACCTGACCAACATGGCTGGTTACTGGACTGACTATCTAACTCATCAGACCTGACCAACATGGCTGGTTACTGGACTGACTGTGTCTATAACTCATCAGACCTGACCAACATGGCTGGTTACTGGACTGACTATCTAACTCATCAGACCGGACCAACATGGCTGGTTACTGGACTGACTATCTAACTCATCAGACCTGACCAACATGGCTGGTTACTGGACTGACTATCTAACTCATCAGACCTGACCAACATGGCTGGTTACTGGACTGACTGTGTCTATAACTCATCAGACCTGACCAACATGGCTGGTTACTGGACTGACTATCTAACTCATCAGACCGGACCAACATGGCTGGTTACTGGACTGACTATCTAACTCATCAGACCTGACCAACATGGCTGGTTACTGGACTGACTATCTAACTCATCAGACCTGACCAACATGGCTGGTTACTGGACTGACTATCTAACTCATCAGACCTGACCAACATGGCTGGTTACTGGACTGACTATCTAACTCATCAGACCTGACCAACATGGCTGGTTACTGGACTGACTATCTAACTCATCAGACCTGACCAACATGGCTGGTTACTGGACTGACTATCTAACTCATCAGACCTGACCAACATGGCTGGTTTATATCAATCACAATGACATGTCAGGAATATAGGAACTCTATGGTCTCGTAGAAAGAGCATCACAAGATGAGTCTCATTGCTCAAATAATAATAAATAATAATAATCAGGAAAATAAGTATTGAGCTTTTACATTCTGAGTGATGCACTTCCTGTTTTACAGCCTCTACTGTATGTAGTGGAATGTGAGCTTTGAAAACGCTTCATTAAACTCAGTCCTGCTATTGAGTCTGGAGGCCATAGTGTCCTATACAGCAACAAAATAAAAACAGATTTTATAACCATTCAGACTGAATACTCAATTGCTATCTTCAAAACACTGCTATGACATCAAATCAGATCACTCTGGCTGTTCATAGTTATTTAATGACTGTGTTGCTAGCCACGGCTGTATGATTCAAATAATAGACAATCTATTTCAATGTTGTTGTTTTTTTTCTAAGATGGATTACATGCGTGTTTTAGTTCCTTTACAATAACGAGTCTTCACGTGTTTGATGGAGAAATGAACACAATCTTTGTTAATAATTAAATAAAAATGTTTTTAAAAAACAGTTGTTTTTTTAAAACTGAAGAGCCAGCTACAGCACAGTGAGTGAGGGGGGGGGGGGGGGGGGTGGTTCTGGCCATGGTCACTCACATGGAGGTAGTGATGGGGGGGGGGGGGGGTTTGGTTATGTTTTGATGGTACGTGTTACGCTACTGATCTTTAAGATAGAGACATACAGACTTTTTTTTTTTTTTATCCAGATCTTTTAAAAGTCTCGTCAGTTGTCTTCACAAACAGCCACCTTGTTTCTTTGTCTGAGTCATGAATAATATATTGTTCAGTATTTCTTTTTGTTTTTGTTTGTTTTTGTAAATACAAAACTGTAAAAGGAAAATAATACATGTAAAGTTGTCTTTTTTTAAAATACTTTTCATTCTAATATGATGAATATTGTTATATTGCACTTAAGAAAACAAAACCTGTACCTTTTTAATATTGTGACCTTTTTATTAAAAGTGCATTGGGACACAGCAGTTCTCGGGGTGTGTAATGTGTGGTTGTCCCAGAATTAAAATGGAAGCTTTGAGAGAAGCTAGCAATCATCCATTTCCTGTCTTTATTTTGTTCAGTATATATATATATATAGTGTATATAAATTATTATATTATTTTATATATTATTTATAATTTATTATACAGTGATATCAAATCAAATCAAATCAAATCAAATTTATTTATATAGCCCTTCGTACATCAGCTGATATCTCAAAGTGCTGTACAGAAACCCAGCCTAAAACCCCAAACAGCAAGCAATGCAGGTGTAGAAGCACGGTGGCTAGGAAAAACTCCCTAGAAAGGCCAAAACCTAGGAAGAAACCTAGAGAGGAACCAGGCTATGAGGGGTGGCCAGTCCTCTTCTGGCTGTGCCGGGTGGAGATTATAACAGAACATGGTCAAGATGTTCAATGTTCATAAATGACCAGCATGGTCGAATAATAATAAGGCAGAACAGTTGAAACTAGAGCAGCAGCACAGTCAGGTGGAAGTTGAAACTGAAGCAGCAGCATGGCCAGGTAGACTGGGGACAGCAAGGAGTCAGTATATAGTTAGTTAGACAGATACTATTGTTAAGAGTGTGTACTTGAGGCGAAGTCAGGTGCAGGAGAGCAGAGTGTAGTGAACAGGCGCACTTTTTATTCCGGTCCAACGAAAGCACAAAAGTACATAAATGTGACCAAACACGGAACAATAGACACAAAGTCTGGCGCGTAACAATACCCACATAACATAAATACAATTACACACAAAGACATGGAGGGGAACAGAGGACTAAATACATGCAGTGTGATTAGGGAATGAAAACCAGGTGTGTATGGAACAAGACAAAACAAATGGTGATAAGGGAATTTATATGTTTAAGGTAATGACTAAAGAATTCCACCCTGAAGCGTAATTGATGGATTGTGTAACATATATAATGAATAATTAGAATTATAAACTTCAGTCCAATAAGGTTTGGTCGAGACAAGCAGAAATGTGTGTGTGTCTTAAGAAAACACAGAGAACAATTAAAACTATTAATGACCTGACCTGGTTAGAACTCTGAGAAACTTACGGCAGGAAAGGAAGTCCCCGTCAAGGTCCCTCTAATCTCGGGGGAGATGGAACTGCCAGCTTGGTAGTGATAAACGAGGGGTGAGAACTATGGGGAAAGATACATCCCACCTACTGTTTGTGTGTATGGATGTGTGTGTAGTAGGTAGGGAGGGGTTGAGTTATAAAATGGCTTTTTATTATGGACTTTAGAACGTTCTCGTGAATAAACTTTACGGACCTTTTGCATAAGCTGAGTCTTTGCCTAATTATCATTAAACCCAGGGTCTGACAAACCTCGGGGATGAGTCAAAGCTTAAATAAGTGTTAGTTATTATCATTGGGATTGAAAATTCTCGTGACGATGGAAATATGAAAAATGGAGAGGCGATGGCTAGAAAGCCGGTGACGTCGAACGCCGCCTGAACAAGGAGAGGAGACGACTTCGGCAGAAGTCTTCCAACAGTATTGTCCTGGACATCAGAGGTGGATTTCCCTGTGAACCCTGTGGTCAAAAGGGCAACGTCGACACCCCAGGTATGGCGTGCCTTGTCATTCATATTGTCACGACTCTTGTCGTCAGGGGGAAGAAGTGGACCAAAGTGTTCATGATTTACTTTCAAAACACTTCAACGAAGTAACAAAGAGCAAAACGACAACCAACAGTTCTGTCAGGTGCAAAAACAGAACATAACTACCCACAAACACAGATGGGAAAAAGGCTGCCTAAGTATAACTCTCAATCAGACAACGATAGACAGCTGCCCCTGATTGAGAACCATACCCAGCCAAAACATAGAAATAACTAAACCTAGAAATAAAGAACATAGAATGCCCACCCAAATCACACCCTGACCAAACCAAATGGAGACATAAAAAGGCTTTCTATGGTCAGGGCGTGACACATATTTAAAAGATACTTTGTCCTTTAAGGGCCACCGTAGTACCACAAATCCTCAAGACATTATTATTATAATACATGTCTACAGTTTTCTGAATGTTACATTATTTTATTGTGAATTAAAACCTTCAACAATAAAACCTTCAAAATGGTTGTCTAATTCTGTGGTCCTGTTTTATCCAGCAGAGGACACAGAAACACAAGGCCCTATGCACTATGGTCCCATTAGACTAGACTGAGCTTGATAATGCTGAGTTCAAAACAAAGTGGGAAGTTGGTATTTACCAGCATACGACTGGGGACCCCCCCCCCCCCCCCCCCCCCCACACACACACTTTGAACGCCCCTCCAACTGGTAATTACTAGTGGTGGAAACTCATCATCTCTGAACTCCTGACTCCTCCCACATGCTGACCTCTGATGTCACATACTAAGGAAATAACCTCTATAGCAGCATTTTTCGGTAGTTAAATGTAACTACAAAACTTTATTTATAAAATGTTTTTTAACATTCGAATTTGTTTACAAGCATGAGAGCTGTACTTTTAGTTTATGGTTGGGCGTTTCTCAGCGAGTTCAGAGCACGTGAAAGCATTCAATTGGCATTTATTTTACGATTAATAACTGGCAAATTCCCACCTCCCACTTGGTTATGAATGCTGCATTATCCCGGTCCAGGAAACAGTTCATTCGAGATCAGACTTCTGTTTTACTACAGTTACACTGGAAAAAGTCATGACAACCTCTTCTTCCTGTGAACTTTTTTCTGTGATCTTTTGCTCAGCGAACCTTCTTCTCCTCCTCTCCCTCCCGTCTTCTCCTCCTCCAGTCTCCTCTTCTTCCTTCTCCACCCTCCCCTCCTCCTCCCTTCTTCCCCACCTCTCCCTTCCTCCTCCTACTCCCTTCTTCCCCACCTCCCCCTTCTCCACCCTCCCCTCCTCCTCCTCCTCCTCCTCCTCCTCCTCCTCCTCCTACTCCCTCCCTCCCTCCTCCTCCTCCCTTCTTCCTCCTCCTTCAGCTGGTTCAGATGATTCATCCCTCTGTGTGTGACTCGGTATCATTTGTTTGCCAGGTTACCGTGACAACTGACCGATATCGCATTCGCAGAGCAGAACTTCCATTGACCCTGTTCCTTAGTCTTTACTGCGCTGTAATTATAGCAACGTTAGTATTGAGAAGTAAGAGGGCTTTGGTCAAAGCACACACACACACACACACAATTTATTTTCAAGTGAGTATTCTGTCGAAGGGACAGTTGGGGCTTCACCTTGACTCAAATTGCTTGAGAGATGGATGGTCGATTACTCGGGCGGGACTTTTTTTTTATTGCAGGGATGTATGATGTTAACGACAACAAAGTCTTAAAAAACGTCTGCATTGGTTCTTTTATCACAACGTTAAATCATTTGGGTAACAATTAAGTACCTTACTGTTATTTATTTTATTTTATTTTTTAAACGTTTAAAAAAAAAAGTTTTTATAAATAGCTTCTGGGCAAAGAACAATTTCTCAAGCAAGAAATTTGCTAGGATTATCTGGGAGGGGTCTGAGTTAAAGGGCCCGATTGAATGAGCCTAATGGGAGGGATAACCTGAAAACTAGCTGTTATTGGCAGAGAGGTTTGAAACTCTCTTTCTTATTGGTTCTATTAACTTATACATCACCAAGCAGCCCAAAACTTCCTCCCACCAAAACAAGATGACATTTCAGTCTGTCTGTCTTTACACTAAAACGGCATTAAAAAATAATTTTCACAATTTCACAGTATTATTCCCAACCTCATAGTGTGGAAATATAAAACAATGTAAAACAAACCCTGTCAGTACACAGGCAACCCACTCTCTCCCCTAACAGACGTGTGCTTGTCTTGTTGCAACATGAGGTTTATTGCCAGGGAAAGGCCCCTGTCCAGATACCGTGTGTTATCAGTATAGTCTTATCAGTAGAGCCAGCCTGAGCCGAGCACTCCCTTTTAAAGTGAAACTAGGGGGATCATTACGTATTTATCACTACACAGGTGATCATTACGTATTTATCACTACACAGGTGATCAATATGTATTTATCACAACACAGGCGATCAATATGTATTTAACACAACACAGGCGATCAATAGATATTTATCACTACACAGGAGATCAATACGTATTTATCACTACACAGGAGATCAATACGTATTTATCACTACACAGGCGATCAATAGATATTTATCACAACACAGGAGATCAATACGTATTTATCACTACACAGGCGATCAATAGATATTTATCACAACACAGGCGATCAATATGTATTTATCACTACACAGGCGATCATTACCTCTCGTCAGCCAAGTCATTGAAGTTGCTTTCTGTAGTAAATAGATCACGAACATAGTTTTAATAAAAAAAAAAAAAATTAGATCGGAAATAAATCTACAGGCCCACGAGAGGGACATTTCGTCAAGTTGTAAATATAATGATATATGCCATTGACGCTTATAACCAAATAAATAAATATAACAATATAAAGCAACTTACTGTCCTGCTGCATACATTATACCTACAGGAGGTCCTGGGAATCCAACCCACTGTCCTACTGCATACATTATACCTACAGATGGTCCTGGGAATCCAACCCACTGTCCTGCTGCATACATTATACCTACAGGAGGTCCTGGGAATCCAACCCACTGTCCTGCTGCATACATTATACCTACAGGAGGTCCTGGGAATCCAACCCACTGTCCTGCTGCATACATTATACCTACAGGAGGTCCTGGGAATCCAACCCACTGTCCTGCTGCATATATTATACCTACAGGAGGTCCTGGGAATCCAACCCACTGTCCTGCTGCATACATTATACCTACAGGAGGTCCTGGGAATCCAACCCACTGTCCTGGTGCATACATTATACCTACAGGAGGTCCTGTGAATCCAACCCACTGTCCTGGTGCATACATTATACCTACAGGAGGTCCTGGGAATCCAACCCACTGTCCTGCTGCATACATTATACCTACAGGAGGTCCTGGGAATCCAACCCACTGTCCTGCTGCATACATTATACCTACAGGAGGTCCTGGGAATCCAACCCACTGTCCTGCTGCATATATTATACCTACAGGAGGTCCTGGGAATCCAACCCACTGTCCTGCTGCATACATTATACCTACAGGAGGTCCTGGGAATCCAACCCACTGTCCTACTGCATACATTATACCTACAGGAGGTCCTGGGAATCCAACCCACTGTCCTGCTGCATACATTATACCTACAGGAGGTCCTGGGAATCCAACCCACTGTCCTGCTGCATACATTATACCTACAGGAGGTCCTGGGAATCCAACCCACTGTCCTGCTGCATACATTATACCTACAGGAGGTCCTGGGAATCCAACCCACTGTCCTGCCGCATACATTATACCTACAGGAGGTCCTGGGAATCCAACCCACTGTCCTGCTGCATACATTATACCTACAGGAGGTCCTGGGAATCCAACCCACTGTCCTGCTGCATACATTATACCTACAGGAGGTCCTGGGAATCCAACCCACTGTCCTACTGCATACATTATACCTACAGGAGGTCCTGGGAATCCAACCCACTGTCCTGCTGCATACATTATACCTACAGGAGGTCCTGGGAATCCAACCCACTGTCCTGCTGCATACATTATACCTACAGGAGGTCCTGGGAATCCAACCCACTGTCCTACTGCATATATTATACCTACAGGAGGTCCTGGGAATCCAACCCACTGTCCTGCTGCATACATTATACCTACAGGAGGTCCTGGAAATCCAACCCACTGTCCTGCTGCATACATTATACCTACAGGAGGTCCTGGGAATCCAACCCACTGTCCTGCTGCATACATTATACCTACAGGAGGTCCTGGGAATCCAACCCACTGTCCTACTGCATACATTATACCTACAGGAGGTCCTGGGAATCCAACCCACTGTCCTGCTGCATACATTATACCTACAGGAGGTCCTGGGAATCCAACCCACTGTCCTGCTGCATACATTATACCTACAGGAGGTCCTGGGAATCCAACCCACTGTCCTACTGCATACATTATACCTACAGGAGGTCCTGGGAATTCAACCCACTGTCCTGCTGCATACATTATACCTACAGGAGGTCCTGGGAATCCAACCCACTGTCCTGCTGCATACATTATACCTACAGGTGGTCCTGGGAATCCAACCCACTGTCCTGCTGCATACATTATACCTACAGGAGGTCCTGGGAATCCAACCCACTGTCCTGCTGCATACATTATACCTACAGGAGGTCCTGGGAATCCAACCCACTGTCCTGCTGCATACATTATACCTACAGGAGGTCCTGGGAATCCAACCCACTGTCCTGCTGCATACATTATACCTACAGGAGGTCCTGGGAATCCAACCCACTGTCCTGCTGCATACATTATACCTACAGGAGGTCCTGGGAATCCAACCCACTGTCCTGCTGCATACATTATACCTACAGGAGGTCCTGGGAATCCAACCCACTGTCCTGCTGCATACATTATACCTACAGGAGGTCCTGGGAATCCAACCCACTGTCCTGCTGCATACATTATACCTACAGGAGGTCCTGGGAATCCAATCCACTGTCCTGCTGCATACATTATACCTACAGGTGGTCCTGGGAATCCAACCCACTGTCCTGCTGCATACATTATACCTACAGATGGTCCTGGGAATCCAACCCACTGTCCTGCTGCATACATTATACCTACAGGAGGTCCTGGGAATCCAACCCACTGTCCTGCTGCATACATTATACCTACAGGTGGTCCTGGGAATCCAACCCACTCTCCTGGTGTTTGCAAGCACCATGCTCATAGCTAGCTTCAGTCTGTGGGAAAGGTTATATGGGGCCACTTAAAGGGTACAGCTAACAGCTCCAGAAGGCATTTTAACACTAATGAGAGAGGTACTGGGGAGGTTTCAGTTCCCCTCATCAGGTAGATTATATATCGTATCTCTCCATGGTAACGGGGTTCTCCGAGTCACTCCAGGGTGTGTCACTTTCTGCTCCAGGGTGTGTCACAGTCATATCCCTCCCTTACTTTCAGCTTCAGGATGTGTCACAGTCATATCCCCTCCCCCCTCCCCCTTCTCAGCTCCAGGGTGTGTCACAGTCATATCCCCTCCCCCCCTCCCCTCTCTCAGCTCCAGGGTGTGTCACAGTCATATCCCCTCCCCCCCTCCCCCTTCTCAGCTCCAGGGTGTGTCACAGTCATATCCCTCCCCCCTCCCCCTTCTCAGCTCCAGGGTGTGTCACAGTCATATCCCTCCCCCTCCCCCTTCTCAGCTCCAGGGTGTGTCACAGTCATATCCCTCCCCCCTCCCCCTTCTCAGCTCCAGGGTGTGTCACAGTCATATCCCCCCCCCCCCCCCTCCCCCTTCTCAGCTCCAGGATGTGTCACAGTCATATCCCTCCCCCTTCTCAGCTCCAGGGTGTGTCACAGTCATATCCCTCCCCCTCCCCCTTCTCAGCTCCAGGATGTGTCACAGTCATATCCCCTCCCCCCTCCCCCCTCCCCCTTCTCAGCTCCAGGGTGTGTCACAGTCATATCCCTCCCCCCTCCCCCTTCTCAGCTCCAGGGTGTGTCACAGTCATATCCCTCCCCCTCCCCCTTCTCAGCTCCAGGGTGTGTCACAGTCATATCCCTCCCCCCTCCCCCTTCTCAGCTCCAGGGTGTGTCACAGTCATATCCCTCCCCCCTCCTCCTTCTCAGCTCCAGGGTGTGTCACAGTCATATCCCTCCCCCCCTCCCCCTTCTCAGCTCCAGGGTGTGTCACAGTCCTATCCCCCCCTCCCCTCTCTCAGCTCCAGGGTGTGTCACAGTCCTATCACCCCCCCTCCCCCCCTCCCCCCTCTCAGCTCCAGGGTGTGTAACAGTCATATCCCCCCCCCCCTCCCCCCTCTCAGCTCCAGGGTGTGTCACAGTCATATCCCTCCCCCCCTCCCTCCCGGAGAGTTCTGATCTCTGTCTGTCCTGCCCTGGCAGAGAGAATGATATGTCTTAATAACCAACAGCAGTTATCACATACCAGTGGATTGGGACATAGTCCTTATTCACCTCTCCAATCAAAATGCCCTATTCACCTCTCCAATCAAAATGCCCATATTCACCTCTCCAATCGAAATGCCTGTATTCACCTCTCCAATCAAAATGCCCGAATTCACCTCTCCAATCAAAATGTCATTATTCATCTCTCCAATCAAAATGTCATTATTCACCTCTCCAATCAAAATGTCATTATTCACCTCTCCAATCAAAATGTAATTATTCACCTCTCCAATCAAAATGCCCGTATTCTCTCTCCAATCAAAATGCCCGTATTCACCTCTCCAATCAAAATGCCCGTATTCACCTCTCCAATCAAAATGCCCGTATTCACCTCTCCAATGAATATCCAAGCTGTTTGTAAAGTTGACTTTAAAAAAAACTCTGATCTTTATGACATTAATCAAACCACCATTCCCATCACAAGAACATGAAGCAATATGTTAACAAACGACTGGAGAAAGAGGAGAAACACAGACAGTCTGTACAAAGCTGTGACCTCAACATTGTGGGACGGTGATAAAACAAGGGTGAGGCTGATTCTGTCATAGTTTGTCATGCTAGTAGGTCTGTAGAGACTGGTATCACAACCATAGCGATGTCATCCACAGACAGGTCTATACTGCGCAGTAACCCTGTCATCACTAGAACTATTGTCATTGTCCACGCAGTCAGTTTCACGTTGCTAGTTTACTTTTTCCCCCTTAGGGCCACCGTACTCTTCCGATGTGGGGTCAAAAATATCCTATACTAAATTAATGCTCTGTGTTTATTCATCAGTGGTTATAGCATTGCCTTTAAGACAGTGGTTGTAGCATTGCCTTTAAGACAGGGGTTGTAGCATTGCCTTTAAGACAGTGGTTGTAGCATTGCCTTTAAGACAGTGGTTGTAGCATTGCCTTTAAGACAGTGGTTGTAGCATTGCCTTTAAGACAGTGGTTATAGCATTGCCTTTAAGACAGTGGTTATAGCATTGCCTTTAAGACAGTGGTGTAACATTGCCTTTAAGACAGTGGTTATAGCATTGCCTTTAAGACAGTGGTGTAGCATTGCCTTTAAGACAGTGGTGTAACATTGCCTTTAAGCCAGTGGTTATAGCATTGCCTTTAAGACAGTGGTGTAGCATTGCCTTTAAGACAGTGGTGTAGCATTGCCTTTAAGACAGTGGTTATAGCATTGCCTTTAAGACAGTAGTTATAGCATTGCCTTTAAGACAGTGGTGTAGCATTGCCTTTAATACAGTGGTTATAGCATTGCCTTTAAGACAGTGGTTATAGCATTGCCTTTAAGACAGTGGTGTAGCATTGCCTTTAAGACAGTGGTGTAGCATTGCCTTTAAGACAGTGGTTATAGCATTGCCTTTAAGACCGTGGTTATAGCATTGCCTTTAAGACAGTGGTGTAGCATTGCCTTTAAGACAGTGGTTATAGCATTGCCTTTAAGACAGTGGTTATAGCATTGCCTTTAAGACAGTGGTATATCATTGCCTTTAAGACAGTGGTTATAGCATTGCCTTTAAGACAGTGGTTATAGCATTGCCTTTAAGACAGTGGTTATAGCATTGCCTATAAGACAGTGGTTATAGCATTGCCTTTAAGACAGTGGTGTGGCATTGCCTTTAAGACAGTGGTGTGGCATTGCCTTTAAGACAGTGGTGTAGTATTGCCTTTAAGACAGTGGTTATAGCATTGCCTTTAAGACAGTGGTTATAGCATTGCCTTTAAGACAGTGGTTATAGCATTGCCTTTAAGACAGTAGTTATAGCATTGCCTTTAAGACAGTGGTGTAGCATTGCCTTTAAGACAGTGGTTATATCATTGCCTTTAAGACAGTGGTGTAACATTGCCTTTAAGACAGTGGTGTGGCATTGCCTTTAAGACAGTGGTTATAGAATTGCCTTTAAGGCAGTGGTGTAGCATTGCCTTTAAGACAGTGGTTGTAGCATTGCCTTTAAGACAGTGGTTATAGCATTGCCTTTAAGACAGTGGTTATAGCATTGCCTTTAAGACAGTGGTGTAATATTGCCTTTAAGACAGTGGTTATAGCATTGCCTTTAAGACAGTGGTGTAGCATTGCCTTTAAGACAGTGGTGTAACATTGCCTTTAAGACAGTGGTTATAGCATTGCCTTTAAGACAGTGGTGTAGCATTGCCTTTAAGACAGTGGTTATAGCATTGCCTTTAAGACAGTAGTTATAGCATTGCCTTTAAGACAGTGGTGTAGCATTGCCTTTAATACAGTGGTTATAGCATTGCCTTTAAGACAGTGGTTATAGCATTGCCTTTAAGACAGTGGTTATAGCATTGCCTTTAAGACAGTGGGTGTAGCATTGCCTTTAAGACAGTGGTGTAGCATTGCCTTTAAGACAGTGGTTATAGCATTGCCTTTAAGACAGTGGTTATAGCATTGCCTTTAAGACAGTGGTTATAGCATTGCCTTTAAGACAGTGGTGTAGCATTGCCTTTAAGACAGTGGTTATAGCATTGCCTTTAAGACAGTGGTTATAGCATTGCCTTTAAGACAGTGGTTAGCATTGCCTTAAGACAGTGGTTGTAGCATTGCCTTTAAGACAGTGGTTATATCATTGCCTTTAAGACAGTGGTTATAGCATTGCCTTTAAGACAGTGGTTATAGCATTGCCTTTAAGACAGTGGTTATAGCATTGCCTTTAAGACAGTGGTTATAGCATTGCCTTTAAGACAGTAGTTATAGCATTGCCTTTAAGACAGTGGTGTAGCATTGCCTTTAAGACAGTGGTTATATCATTGCCTTTAAGACAGTGGTGTAACATTGCCTTTAAGACAGTGGTGTGGCATTGCCTTTAAGACAGTGGTTATAGAATTGCCTTTAAGGCAGTGGTGTAGCATTGCCTTTAAGACAGTGGTGTGGCATTGCCTATAAGACAGTGGTTATAGCATTGCCTTTAAGACAGTGGTTATAGAATTGCCTTTAAGGCAGTGGTGTAGCATTGCCTTTAAGACAGTGGTGTGGCATTGCCTATAAGACAGTAGTTATAGCATTGCCTTTAAGACAGTGGTTATAGAATTGCCTTTAAGACAGTGGTTATAGCATTGCCTTTAAGACAGTGGTTATATAATTGCCTTTAAGGCAGTGGTGTAGCATTGCCTTTAAGACAGTGGTGTGGCATTGCCTATAAGACAGTGGTTATAGCATTGCCTTTAAGACAGTGGTTATAGAATTGCCTTTAAGACAGTGGTTATAGCATTGCCTATAAGACAGTGGTTATAGCATTGCCTTTAAGACAGTGGTGTGGCATTGCCTTTAAGACAGTGGTGTGGCATTGCCTTTAAGACAGTGGTGTAGTATTGCCTTTAAGACAGTGGTTATAGCATTGCCTTTAAGACAGTGGTTATAGCATTGCCTTTAAGACAGTGGTTATAGCATTGCCTTTAAGACAGTCGTTATAGCATTGCCTTTAAGACAGTGGTGTAGCATTGCCTTTAAGACAGTGGTTATATCATTGCCTTTAAGACAGTGGTGTAACATTGCCTTTAAGACAGTGGTGTGGCATTGCCTTTAAGACAGTGGTTATAGAATTGCCTTTAAGGCAGTGGTGTAGCATTGCCTTTAAGACAGTGGTGTGGCATTGCATATAAGACAGTGGTTATAGCATTGCCTTTAAGACAGTGGTTATAGAATTGCCTTTAAGGCAGTGGTGTAGCATTGCCTTTAAGACAGTGGTGTGGCATTGCCTATAAGACAGTGGTTATAGCATTGCCTATAAGACAGTGGTTATAGCATTGCCTTTAAGACAGTGGTTATAGAATTGCCTTTAAGACAGTGGTGTAGCATTGCCTTTAAGACAGTGGTGTAACATTGCCTTTAAGACAGTGGTGTGGCATTGCCTTTAAGACAGTGGTGTAACATTGCCTTTAAGACAGTGGTGTAGCATTGCCTTTAAGACAGTGGTGTAACATTGCCTTTAAGACAGTGGGTGTAGCATTGCCTTTAAGACAGTGGTGTAGCATTGCCTTTAAGACAGTGGTGTAACATTGCCTTTAAGACAGTGGTGTAGCATTGCCTATAAGACAGTGGTTATAGCATTGCCTTTAAGACAGTGGTTATAGCATTGCCTTTAAGACAGTGGTGTAGCATTGCCTTTAAGACAGTGGTGTAGCATTGCCTTTAAGACAGTGGTTATAGCATTGCCTTTAAGACAGTGGTTATAGCATTGCCTTTAAGACAGTGGTTATAGCATTGCCTTTAAGACAGTGGTTATAGCATTGCCTTTAAGACAGTGGTGTAGCATTGCCTTTAAGACAGTGGTTATAGCATTGCCTTTAAGACAGTGGTTATAGCATTGCCTTTAAGACAGTGGTTGTAGCATTGCCTTTAAGACAGTGGTTATATCATTGCCTTTAAGACAGTGGTTATAGCATTGCCTTTAAGACAGTGGTTATAGCATTGCCTTTAAGACAGTGGTTATAGCATTGCCTATAAGACAGTGGTTATAGCATTGCCTTTAAGACAGTGGTGTGGCATTGCCTTTAAGACAGTGGTGTGGCATTGCCTTTAAGACAGTGGTTATATCATTGCCTTTAAGACAGTGGTGTAACATTGCCTTTAAGACAGTGGTGTGGCATTGCCTTTAAGACAGTGGTTATAGAATTGCCTTTAAGGCAGTGGTGTAGCATTGCCTTTAAGACAGTGGTGTGGCATTGCCTATAAGACAGTGGTTATAGCATTGCCTTTAAGACAGTGGTTATAGAATTGCCTTTAAGGCAGTGGTGTAGCATTGCCTTTAAGACAGTGGTGTGGCATTGCCTATAAGACAGTGGTTATAGCATTGCCTTTAAGACAGTGGTTATAGAATTGCCTTTAAGGCAGTGGTGTAGCATTGCCTTTAAGACAGTGGTGTAACATTGCCTTTAAGACAGTGGTGTAGCATTGCCTTTAAGACAGTGGTGTAACATTGCCTTTAAGACAGTGGTTTAGCATTGCTTTTAAGACAGTGGTGTAACATTGCCTTTAAGACAGTGGTGTAGCATTGCCTTTAAGACAGTGGTTTTAGCATTGCCTTTAAGACAGTGGTGTAGCATTGCCTTTAAGACAGTGGTGTAGCATTGCCTATAAGACAGTGGTTATAGCATTGCCTTTAAGACAGTGGTGTGGCATTGCCTTTAAGACAGTGGTGTGGCATTGCCTTTAAGACAGTGGTTATAGCATTGGATTTAAGACAGTGGTGTGGCATTGCCTTTAAGACAGTGGTTATAGCATTGCCTTTAAGATAGTGGTGTAGCATTGCCTTTAAGACAGTGGTGTAGCATTGCCTTTAAGACAGTGGTTATAGCATTGCCTTTAAGACAGTGGTGTAGCATTGCCTTTAAGACAGTGGTGTAGCATTGCCTTTAAGACAGTGGTTATAGCATTGCCTTTAAGACAGTGGTGTAGCATTGCCTTTAAGACATTGGTGTGGCATTGCCTTTAAGACAGTGGTGTGGCATTGCCTTTAAGACAGTGGTGTACATTGCCTTTAAGACAGAAGCTTATGATGTCATAGAAAGAGGAAGGAACACGGACCATGTGAGTGAGTGAACACGGACCATGTGAGTGAGTGAACGGCCCCTGGGCTGTGGCTGTCCCTGTGTGTCTCCAGCCTGACTGCTGTACCCACATCACATTGGGCCCAATTCAGACTTCAGATATGTTGACTTAACATGGAACAATGTTACAGAAATGTTGACTTGAGTCCATGTTTGATTGACTTGCATCCATGTCTCATATATTAGACTCTCTCAACATTCTCAATGAAAGCGTCTGGTCAGTGAGGCTGTAAGGACAGGGTCTGATGAGAATGGAGAGGGGGAGGGGCAGTGTCTCAGGTGAGGATGGGGAGGGGGAGGAGGAGTGTCTCAGGTGAGGAGGGAGGGTGAGGGAGCGTGTCTCAGGTGAGGAGGGAGGGGTAGTGTCTTAGGCTTTACAGACGCTCCTCTCCCTGTAGGCTTTACAGACGCTCCTCTCCCTGTAGGCTTTACAGACGCTCCTCTCCCTGTAGGCTTTACAGACGCTCCTCTCCCTGTAGGCTTTACAGACGCTCCTCTCCCTGTAGGCTTTACAAATGCTCCTCTCCCTGTAGGCTTTACAGACGCTCCTCTCCCTGTAGGCTTTACAGACGCTCCTCTCCCTGTAGGCTTTACAGACGCTCCTCTCCCTGTAGGCTTTACAAATGCTCCTCTCCCTGTAGGCTTTACAGACGCTCCTCTCCCTGTAGGCTTTACAGACGCTCCTCTCCCTGTAGGCTTTACAGACGCTCCTCTCCCTGTAGGCTTTACAAATGCTCCTCTCCCTGTAGGCTTTACAGACGCTCCTCTCCCTGTAGGCTTTACAGACGCTCCTCTCCCTGTAGGCGTTACAGACGCTCCTCTCCCTGTAGGCTTTACAAATGCTCCTCTCCCTGTAGGCTTTACAGACGCTCCTCTCCCTGTAGGCTTTACAGACGCTCCTCTCCCTGTAGGCTTTACAGACGCTCCTCTCCCTGTAGGCTTTACAGACGCTCCTCTCCCTGTAGGCTTTACAGACGCTCCTCTCCCTGTAGGCTTTACAGACGCTCCTCTCCCTGTAGACTTTACAGACGCTGCCCACCCCTTGGCTGCAACCCTTCTAATTTAGTGTACCCTGTGCGCCAGTGGAGGCTGCTGAGGGGAGGGCGGCTCATAATAATGGCTGGAACGGAGCAAATGGAATGGAATCAAACACATGTGTTTGATGTATTTGATACCATTCCACCTCCAGGTCTCTGTTCTCCTACTAATCTCACTGTAACCCCCCCCCCCCCCCCCCACCTCCAGGCCTCTGTTCTCCTACTAATCTCACTGTAACCCCCCCCCCCACCTCCAGGTCTCTGTTCTCCTACTAATCTCACTGTAACCCCCCAACCAGGTCTCTGTTCTCCTACTAATCTCACTGTAACCCCCCAACCAGGTCTCTGTTCTCCTACTAATCTCACTGTAACCCCCTCCAGGTCTCTGTTTTCCTACTAATCTCACTGTAACCCCCCAACCAGGTCTCTGTTCTCCTACTAATCTCACTGTGACCCCCTCCAGGTCTCTGTTCTCCTACTAATCTCACTGTAACCCCCTCCAGGTCTCTGTTCTCCTACTAATCTCACTGTAACCCCCCTCCAGGTCTCTGTTCTCCTACTAATCTCACTGTAACCCCCTCCAGGTCTCTGTTCTCCTACTAATCTCACTGTAACCCCCCCCCCACCTCCAGGTCTCTGTTCTCCTACTAATCTCACTGTAACCCCCCAACCAGGTCTCTGTTCTCCTACTAATCTCACTGTAACCCCCCAACCAGGTCTCTGTTCTCCTACTAATCTCACTGTAACCCCCTCCAGGTCTCTGTTTTCCTACTAATCTCACTGTAACCCCCCAACCAGGTCTCTGTTCTCCACTAATCTCACTGTGACCCCCTCCAGGTCTCTGTTCTCCTACTAATCTCACTGTAACCCCCTCCAGGTCTCTGTTCTCCTACTAATCTCACTGTAACCCCCCTCCAGGTCTCTGTTCTCCTACTAATCTCACTGTAACCCCCTCCAGGTCTCTGTTCTCCTACTAATCTCACTATAACCCCCCCCCCCTCCCACCTCCAGGTCTCTGTTTTCCTACTAATCTCACTGTAACCCCCCTCCAGGTCTCTGTTCTCCTACTAATCTCACTGTAACCTCCTCCAGGTCTCTGTTCGCCTACTAATCTCATTGTAATCCCCCTCCAGGTCTCTGTTCTCCTACTAATCTCACTGTGACCCCCTCCAGGTCTCTGTTCTCCTACTAATCTCACTGTAACCCCCCTCCAGGTCTCTGTTCTCCTACTAATCTCACTCAACCCCCCCCCCTCCGGGTCTCTGTTCTCCTACTAATCTCACTATGACCCCCCTCCAGGTCTCTGTTCTCCTACTAATCTCACTATAACCCCCTCCAATTCTCTGTTCTCCTACTAATCTCACTG
Organism: Oncorhynchus kisutch; assembly: GCF_002021735.2. Taxonomy (NCBI): domain Eukaryota; kingdom Metazoa; phylum Chordata; class Actinopteri; order Salmoniformes; family Salmonidae; genus Oncorhynchus; species Oncorhynchus kisutch. Next base: position 99,057 of record NW_022262770.1, read on the forward strand.
TAACCCCCTCCAGGTCTCTGTTCTCCTACTAATCCCACTCTAACCCCCTCCAGGTCTCTGTTCTCCTACTAATCTCACTGTAACCCCCTCCAGGTCTCTGTTCTCCTACTAATCTCACTATAACCCCCCCCCCCCCCTCCAGGTCTCTGTTCTCCTAATAATCTCACTGTGACCCCCCCCCCCCCCCTCTAGGTCTCTGTTCTCCTACTAATCTCACTGTGACCCCCCCCCCCCCTCCAGGTCTCTGTTCTCCTAATAATCTCACTACAACCCCCTCCAGGTCTCTGTTCTCCTACTAATCTCACTGTAACCCCCCTCCAGGTCTCTGTTCTCCTACTAATCTCTCTCTCTCTCTCTCTCTCTCTCTCTCTCTCTCTCTCTCTCTCTCTCTTTCTCTCTCTCTCTCTCTCTCTCTCTCTCTCTTTCTCTCTCTCTCTCTCTCTCTCTCTCTCTCTCTCTCTCTCTCTCACACTCTCTCTCTCTCTTCTTCTAACCTATCATCCCTCCCTTCTGCTAAATCCTTCTCCCTCCTGATTCTGCCTCTTCATCCCTATCTGCATTCTATGACTCACACTCTCCCCTTTCCTCCCAGGCCGGCTCAGCCCTCCATTCCTGCTCCGTGGCTGAGTGACTCATTGTGAGTTTACAGAACAGGGCTGTGGGCAGCTGAGCAAAACTAAACCTTCGGAGGACCTATCATCGTTAAACTCCCTCCTCTCTACTTTTCCTTTCTCTGTTGCTAAAGCCACTTTCTATCACCTTAAATTTCAACCTTCTAACCCTAGAAAACTATTTTCCACCTCCTCCTCCCTCCTTAATCCTCCACCCCCCCCCTCTCTGCGGACAACTTTGTCAACCATTTTGAAAAGAAGGTTGTCAACATCCACTCCTCATTCACTGAGCCTATTGAGTCTACTGGTCCCAGTCATTCACTCAGCCTATTGAGTCCACTGGTCCCAGTCATTTACTCAGCCTATTGAGTCCACTGGTCCCATTCATTCACTCAGCCTATTGAGTCCACTGGTCCCATTCATTCACTCAGCCTATTGAGTCTGCTGGTCCCACTCATTCACTCAACCTATTGAGTCCATTGGTCCCACTCATTCACTCAGCCTATTGAGTCCACTGGTCCCATTCATTCACTCAGCCTATTGAGTCCATTGGTCCCACTCATTCACTCAGCCTATTGAGTCCACTGGTCCCATTCATTCACTCAGCCTATTGAGTCCACTGGTCCCACTCATCCACTAAGCCTATTGAGTCCACTGGTCTCATTCACTCAGCCTATTGAGTCCACTGGTCCCATTCATTCACTCAGCCTATTGAGTCCACTGGTCCCACTCATCCACTCAGCCTATTGAGTCCACTGGTCTCATTCACTCAGCCTATTGAGTCCACTGGTCCCACTCATTCACTCAGCCTATTGAGTCCACTGGTCTCATTCACTCAGCCTATTGAGTCCACTGGTCCCACTCATTCACTCAGCCTATTGACTCCACTGGTCCCACTCATTCACTCAGCCTATTGAGTCCACTGGTCTCTCTCACACAGAACTCCCCTATGCATTGACCCCTTTCTCCCCTCTCTCTCCAGACTAGTGAGGTCTGGCCTCCTAAAAACCTGCCCGTCCGACCCCATCCCCTCCTCCCTTCTCCATCCCCTCCTCCATCCCCTCCTCCCTCCTCCATCCCCTCCTCCCTCCTCCATCCCCTCCTCCCTTCTCCATCCCCTCCTCCATCCCATCCTCCCTCCTCCATCCCCTCCTCCATCCCCTCCTCCCTCCTCCATCCCCTCCTCCATCCCCTCCTCCCTCCTCCATCCCCTCCTCCATCCCCTCCTCCCTCCTCCATCCCCTCCTCCATACCCTCCTCCCTCCTCCATCCCCTCCTCCCTCCTCCAGACCATCTCTGGAGACCTTCTCCCTTTCCTTACTTCCCTCATCAACTCATCCCTGACCACTGTCTGTGTCCCCTCGGACTTGAAAATGACCCCCTCCTCAAGAAAACAACACTCGACTCATCTGAGGTCAAAAACTACAGACCTAAATCCCTTATTTTATTTCCAAAACACTTGAGTGTGTTGTCTCTGATCAACTCTCTCGTTATCTCTCTCAGAAGCATCTTCTTGACCCCAACCTTCACTCAACCCAGACTGCTCTTCTCTGTGTTACAGAGGCTCTCTGCCAAAGCTGACTGTTTCTCGTCTGTTCTCATTTTCCTAGATCTATCTGCTGCCTTCAACACCGTGAACTATCAGATCCTCTCCACCCTCTCAGTGCTGGGCGTCTCAGGCTCTATCAGATCCTCCTCTCCACCCTCTCAGGGCTGGGCGTCTCAGGCTCCACCCTCTCAGGGCTGGGTGTCTCAGGCTCTATCAGATCCTCCTCTCCACCCTCTTAGGGCTGGGTGTCTCAGGCTCTATCAGATCCTCCTCTCCACCCTCTCAGGGCTGGGCGTCTCAGGCTCCACCCTCTCAGGGCTGGGTGTCTCAGGCTCTATCAGATCCTCCTCTCCACCCTCTCAGGGCTGGGTGTCTCAGGCTCTATCAGATCCTCCTCTCCACCCTCTCAGGGATGGGTGTCTCAGTCTCTGCACACTCTTGGATTACATCCTACCTGGCAGGCCACTCCTACCAGGTGATGTGGAGAGGATCTGTGTCTGCATCGTGTACTCTCACTACTGGTGTCCCCCAGGGCTTGGTTCTAGGTTCTCTTCTCTCTATATACCAAGTCATTGGGCTCCCTCATATCCTCGCATGGTCTCTCCTATCATTGCTATGCTGATGACACTCAGCTACTTTTCTCCTTTCCTCTTTGTGTCATCCAAGTGCCTGGCAGATATCTCAGCTTGGACGTCGGCCCACCACCTCAACCTCAACCTCAACAAGACGGAGCTGCTCTTTCTCCCGGGGAAGGCCTTCCCGCTCAAAGACGTCTCCATCACTATTGAGGACTCCAGTGTCGACCCTCCCAGAGTACAAATAACCTTGGCGTGACCCTGGACAACACCCTGTCGTTCTCTGCAAACATCAAACCAGTGACTCGCTCCTGCAGGTTCATGCTCTACAACATCCGTAGAGTACGACCCTACTTCACACAGGAAGCAGCACAGGTCCTAATCCAGGCACTTGTCATCTCCCGTCTGGACTACTGCAACTCTCTGTTGGCTCCCCGCTAGTGACATCAAACCCCTGCAACTTCTTCAGAATGCTGCAGCCTGCCTGGTGTTCAACCTTCCTAAGTTCTCCCATGTCACCCCGCTCCTCCCATGTCACCCTGCTCCTCCCATGTCACCCCGCTCCTCCCATGTCACCCCGCTCCTCCCATGTCACCCCCGCTCCTCCCATGTCACCCCGCTCCTCCCATGTCACCCTGCTCCTCCCATGTCACCCCGCTCCTCCCATGTCACCCTTCTCCTCCCATGTCACCCTGCTCCTCCCATGTCACCCCGCTCCTCCCATGTCACCCTTCTCCTCCCATGTCACCCTGCTCCTCCCATGTCACCCTGCTCCTCCCATGTCACCCTTCTCCTCCCATGTCACCCTGCTCCTCCGAACAATCCTCTGGCTTCCAGTGGAAGCTGACATCCACTACAAGACCATGGTGTTTACCTACGGAGCAGCAAGACCAACCCAAGCACTCTGTTCCTGGTCACTTGGTCCTCCCACCCCGACGGGAGGACAGCTCTCACTCAGCCCAGTCCAAGCTCTTCTCCAAGCTCTTCTGTCCTGGCACCCCTACGGGAGGACAGCTCCCACGCAGCCCAGTCCAAGCTCTTCTCCAAGCTCTTCTGTCCTGGCACCCCTACGGGAGGACAGCTCCCACTCAGCCCAGTCCAAGCTCTTCTCCAAGCTCTTCTGTCCTCCCACCCCTACGGGAGGACAGCTCTCACTCAGCCCAGTCCAAGCTCTTCTCCAAGCTCTTCTGTCCTCCCACCCCTACGGGAGGACAGCTCTCACTCAGCCCAGTCCAAGCTCTTCTCCAAGCTCTTCTGTCCTCCCACCCCCTCCCACCCCTCATTGGAGGAACGAGTGAGTGACTGACTTTTTTCCCTCCTCAAATCGTTCTTCGGTGGCTACACAGCTAGAGATACCACGTGTCATTTGGTTAGCTAGCAAGAAATGTGAATCGCTTCACTAGCTAGCCGAACGACTGTTATCCAGTTAGCATATTCACTCTGGCTAGTGAAGCATCGTTACCCATCGCTCCACAAAAGCAGAGCAAGGGGAACTACTACTTCAAGGTCTCAGAGCAAGTGACGTCACCGATTGAAACGCTATTTAGCGCGAACCACCGCTAACTAGCTAGCCGTTTCACATCAGTTACACGAGCTATCTTCTCCAATTTCAGAGCACTCTTGTCTGAGTGTATCAGAGAGCAGAATAACCGATGCATTTACGAATGCGCAAAACACCTGCTGAATACGACCGGTGTCGTGGAAAAAGTAGGCAACGAAAAAAGTGATAATTAATCAAGAACGCCGTAGATAACATGCAAACATGCTCTGATAGGGTGAATAAAATGGTCAGTGAAATGTTCTCTCATTTGTGCCTGGAAGGAGCTAGCTAGCAAGCTAGCTGACTTTAGCCAGTTAGGGACAATGCATCCTTTGTCAGGAAAGCTACAGAGGGACGAGCAGGCTTTTCTCCAACGTTTATCAGTGCAATTTTGAAAGGCCAACTAGCTGAAAAAAGTGTGAGAGAGTTTATCTGATGTTCCTTCGTTAGATATTTTTAGCTCATCTTGTTTTGGCATCAGTTGTTGATTTTGTGTTTGTCGATGTTCATGTAGGGAAATATTGTTTGCTCAATAGGACTGTAAAGTTCCCAAACGTGAGAGGTCTCACTTGATATTTAGTTACGTATTTATAGAAATCCATACAAGACTATTTTGTGGTTTTTGCCGAATGCGTTCTAATGATCTAAAACGACAGTCCAGTTCATAGTGAATGATGACAGGCCCTACTGCCTGTAAACACACAGTCCAGTTCATAGTGAATGATGGCAGGCCCTACTGCCTGTAAACACACAGTCCAGTTCATAGTGAATGATGACAGGCCCTACTGCCTGTAAACACACAGTCCAGTTCATAGTGAATGATGACAGGCCCTACTGCCTGTAAACACACAGTCCAGTTCATAGTGAATGATGACAGGCCCTACTGCCTGTAAACACACAGTCCAGTTCATAGTGAATGATGACAGGCCCTACTGCCTGTAAACACACAGTCCAGTTCATAGTGAATGATGACAGGCCCTACTGCCTGTAAACACACAGTCCAGTTCATAGTGAATGATGACAGGCCCTACTGCCTGTAAACACACAGTCCAGTTCATAGTGAATGATGACAGGCCCTACTGCCTGTAAACACACAGTCCAGTTCATAGTGAATGATGGCAGGCCCTACTGCTATAAACACACAGTCCAGTTCATAGTGAATGATGACAGGCCCTACTGCCTGTAAACACACAGTCCAGTTCATAGTGAATGATGGCAGGCCCTACTGCCTGTAAACACACAGTCCAGTTCATAGTGAATGATGACAGGCCCTACTGCCTGTAAACACACAGTCCAGTTCATAGTGAATGATGACAGGCCCTACTGCCTGTAAACACACAGTCCAGTTCATAGTGAATGATGGCAGGCCCTACTGCCTGTAAACACACAGTCCAGTTCATAGTGAATGATGACAGGCCCTACTGCCTGTAAACACACAGTCCAGTTCATAGTGAATGATGACAGGCCCTACTGCCTGTAAACACACAGTCCAGTTCATAGTGAATGATGACAGGCCCTACTGCCTGTAAACACACAGTCCAGTTCATAGTGAATGATGACAGGCCCTACTGCCTGTAAACACACAGTCCAGTTCATAGTGAATGATGACAGGCCCACTGCCTGTAAACACACAGTCCAGTTCATAGTGAATGATGACAGGCCCTACTGCCTGTAAACACACAGTCCAGTTCATAGTGAATGATGACAGGCCCTACTGCCTGTAAACACACAGTCCAGTTCATAGTGAATGATGACAGGCCCTACTGCCTGTAAACACACAGTCCAGTTCATAGTGAATGATGACAGGCCCTACTGCCTGTAAACACACAGTCCAGTTCATAGTGAATGATGACAGGCCCTACTGCCTGTAAACACACAGTCCAGTTCATAGTGAATGATGACAGGCCCTACTGCCTGTAAACACACAGTCCAGTTCATAGTGAATGATGACAGGCCCTACTGCCTGTAAACACACAGTCCAGTTCATAGTGAATGATGACAGGCCCTACTGCTATAAACACACAGTCCAGTTCATAGTAAATGATGTCAGGCCCTACTGCCTGTAAACACACAGTCCAGTTCATAGTGAATGATGACAGGCCCTACTGCCTGTAAACACACAGTCCAGTTCATAGTGAATGATGACAGGCCCTACTGCTATAAACACACAGTCCAGTTCATAGTGAATGATGTCAGGCCCGTGTGGAAAACGGCTTGTTTGCGTAATGGCCTACTGTAGCTCTGATTGGCTGTGACGCACCGGTCTGCGTAAACTCCGGTCCTGAACTCCGGTCCTGAACTCCGGTCCTGAACTCCGGTCCTGAACTCCGGTCCTGAACTCCGGTCCTGAACTCCGGTCCTGGACTCCGGTCCTGAACTCCGGTCCTGAACTCCGGTCCTGAACTCCGGTCCTGAACTCCGGTCCTGGACTCCGGTCCTGAACTCCGGTCCTGAACTCCGGTCCTGAACTCCGGTCCTGAACTCCGGTCCTGAACTCCGGTCCTGAACTCCGGTCCTGAACTCCGGTCCTGAACTCCGGTCCTGAACTCCGGTCCTGAACTCCGGTCCTGAACTCCGGTCCTGAACTCCGGTCCTGGATGAGACAGATGTTTTTATTTGGTTTTATTTACTGCAGTGTCTATTAATTGTCCAAATGCACGGCCGCTTTCCCCTCTATATGGATAAAGGATTTTCACAAATGCCTTAGTATACGTAATTCACAAACATTCTAGGAATTTTCGAAAATGTGAAAATGACCATATCTAAGTGCTCGCTTTGTCAGAAAATGTAAAAAAAAAACATGTAATTTTCTTTCTGCGGGTGTAAAATGAACAGATTTGAATAAGATTTCATGTTGTGAAAATGCTGTCAGTTCCTCTTTAAATAATACCCTTCCTGAACCAACGGAATGGCACTTGACCCCACCACCCCCAACCCCTTCTAGTTCTGACTGCAGGATAGCTACTTTATTGAAGGAAAGTGTACTTCCTATGACTGAGATATGTGGTTGTCCCACCTAGCTATCTAAAGATGAATGGCTCTGGGTCAGTTCCTATGACTGAGATACGTGGTTGTCCCACCTAGCTATCTAAAGATGAATGGCTCTGGGTCAGTTCCTATGACTGAGATACGTGGTTGTCCCACCTAGCTATCTAAAGATGAATGGCTCTGGGTCAGTTCCTATGACTGAGATACGTGGTTGTCCCACCTAGCTATCTAAAGATGAATGGCTCTGGGTCAGTTCCTATGACTGAGATACGTGGTTGTCCCACCTAGCTATCTAAAGATGAATGGCTCTGGGTCAGTTCCTATGACTGAGATACGTGGTTGTCCCACCTAGCTATCTAAAGATGAATGGCTCTGGGTCAGTTCCTATGACTGAGATACGTGGTTGTCCCACCTAGCTATCTAAAGATGAATGGCTCTGGGTCAGTTCCTATGACTGAGATACGTGGTTGTCCCACCTAGCTATCTAAAGATGAATGGCTCTGGGTCAGTTCCTATGACTGAGATACGTGGTTGTCCCACCTACCTACAGTATCTAAAGATGAATGGCTCTGGGTCAGTTCCTATGACTGAGATATGTGGTTGTCCCACCTAGCTATCTTAAGATGAATGGCTCTGGGTCAGTTCCTATGACTGAGATATGTGGTTGTCCCACCTACCTACAGTATCTAAAGATGAATGGCTCTGGGTCAGTTCCTATGACTGAGATATGTGGTTATCCCACCTACCTACAGTATCTAAAGATGAATGGCTCTGGGTCAGTTCCTATGACTGAGATATGTGGTTATCCCACCTACCTACAGTATCTAAAGATGAATGGCTCTGGGTCAGTTCCTATGACTGAGATATGTGGTTGTCCCACCTAGCTACAGTATCTAAAGATGAATGGCTCTGGGTCAGTTCCTATGACTGAGATATGTGGTTGTCCCACCTAGCTATCTAAAGATGAATGGCTCTGGGTCAGTTCCTATGACTGAGATACGTGGTTGTCCCACCTAGCTATCTTAAGATGAATGGCTCTGGGTCAGTTCCTATGACTGAGATACGTGGTTGTCCCACCTAGCTACAGTATCTAAAGATGAATGGCTCTGGGTCAGTTCCTATGACTGAGATACGTGGTTGTCCCACCTAGCTACAGTATCTAAAGATGAATGGCTCTGGGTCAGTTCCTATGACTGAGATATGTGGTTGTCCCACCTACCTACAGTATCTAAAGATGAATGGCTCTGGGTCAGTTCCTATGACTGAGATATGTGGTTGTCCCACCTAGCTATCTAAAGATGAATGGCTCTGGGTCAGTTCCTATGACTGAGATACGTGGTTGTCCCACCTAGCTATCTAAAGATGAATGGCTCTGGGTCAGTTCCTATGACTGAGATATGTGGTTGTCCCACCTAGCTATCTAAAGATGAATGGCTCTGGGTCAGTTCCTATGACTGAGATACGTGGTTGTCCCACCTAGCTATCTAAAGATGAATGGCTCTGGGTCAGTTCCTATGACTGAGATATGTGGTTGTCCCACCTAGCTATCTAAAGATGAATGGCTCTGGGTCAGTTCCTATGACTGAGATATGTGGATGTCCCACCTAGCTATCTAAAGATGAATGGCTCTGGGTCAGTTCCTATGACTGAGATACGTGGTTGTCCCACCTACCTACAGTATCTAAAGATTAATGGCTCTGGGTCAGTTCCTATGACTGAGATACGTGGTTGTCCCACCTACCTACAGTATCTAAAGATGAATGGCTCTGGGTCAGTTCCTATGACTGAGATACGTGGTTGTCCCACTTAGCTAACTAAAGATGAATGGCTCTGGGTCAGTTCCTATGACTGAGATACGTGGTTGTCCCACCTAGCTATCTTAAGATGAATGGCTCTGGGTCAGTTCCTATGACTGAGATACGTGGTTGTCCCACCTAGCTATCTTAAGATGAATGGCTCTGGGTCAGTTCCTATGACTGAGATACGTGGTTGTCCCACCTAGCTATCTAAAGATGAATGGCTCTGGGTCAGTTCCTATGACTGAGATACGTGGTTGTCCCAACTAGCTATCTTAAGATGAATTCTCTAATTGGAAATCGCTCCGGATAAGAGCGTCTGCTAACTGACTCAAATTTGTCAAATGTAGACTCTTGAGGTTAACAAGAATCTCTACTGTAGCTGTGAACTGACCCCCTGCGTTTGTCTATACCTCTTGACTGTACGAGTGAGTTATTACAGACAGACGGGCAGGACGCCAACCAGAACCTCTCTGCTTCCTAACCAGGAGGGAAAAATGAGCTTTTTTTTCCTTTTTTCATTAAGCCGTTAAAGTGAATGAGATGTCAAGTGGCACGTAGTTTATTGGGCTTTAACACCTTTTAGCAAATGAGTTCCCTGGGCCTTGCGACGCAGAGGTGTGTGTTAAAGCGTTATGTTTGTGGTTGTTGATGATTGAGTGAAGGTTGTTTAGGGGTTGCCTGCTTGTTTGTCTTGGGGCGCAGCTGAATTACTACATGGCTCTTTAAGCCTGTCCACAATACAACGGGTTCAAATGAATTATTACAAGTAAATCAAAGGAGACGGAGGGAGGTGGTGTGAGATGAGGAATGGATGGATTATATGTGTGTGGAATGGGGGGAAAAGGCATTGATTGGATGAGCCCTGTTCAATTAGACTGCTGTCTGCGCTGAACAAGGCAGGAAGCGGAGGAGGATTGGTTGATATTTATCCCGAGGGATTAGCTGGTGGGGTGAATGATGTCCTGATGATGGACGGTGAAGGATAGGACGTGGCGTGAATCATTTCCTGGGTACACAGAGAGGAGGAACAGTGAAGGTATGACCCAGGCGCTTTGGGGGCATTCGTATTCACAACCACTAATCATGTGTGTTAGTCAGAAGGAGTGTCGTTAATCACAGTTTGGGAGAGGAGAACAGTGTGGGGGAGAGGAGAACAGTGTGGGAGAGAGGAGAACAGTGTGGGGGAGAGGAGAACAGTGTGGGAGAGGAGAACCGTGTGAGGGAGAGGAGAACAGTGTGGGGGAGAGGAGAACAGTGTGAGGGAGAGGAGAACAGTGTGCGGGAGAGGAGAACAGTGTGGGGGAGAGGAGAACAGTGTGGGGGAGAGGAGAACAGTGTGAGGGAGAGGAGAACAGTGTGGGGGAGAGGAGAACAGTGTGGGGGAGAGGAGAACAGTGTGAGGGAGAGAAGAACAGTGTGGGGGAGAGGAGAACAGTGTGGGGGAGAGGAGAACAGTGTGGGAGAGGAGAACAGTGTGGGGGAGAGGAGAACAGTGTGGGAGAGGAGAACAGTGTGGGGGAGAGGAGAACAGTGTGAGGGAGAGGAGAACAGTGTGGGGGAGAGGAGAACAGTGTGGGGGAGAGGAGAACAGTGTGGGGGAGAGGAGAACAGTGTGGGAGAGGAGAACAGTGTGGGAGAGGAGAACAGTGTGGGGGAGAGGAGAACAGTGTGGGGGAGAGGAGAACAGTGTGGGAGAGGAGAACAGTGTGGGGGAGAGGAGAACAGTGTGAGGGAGAGGAGAACAGTGTGGGGGAGAGGAGAACAGTGTGGGAGAGAGGAGAACAGTGTGGGGGAGAGGAGAACAGTGTGGGAGAGGAGAACAGTGTGGGAGAGGAGAACAGTGTGGGGGAGAGGAGAACAGTGTGGGGGGAGGATAACAGTGTGGGAGAGGAGAACAGTGTGGGGGAGCGGAGAACAGTGTGGGAGAGGAGAACAGTGTGGGGGAGAGGAGAACAGTATGGGGGAGGAGAACAGTGTGGGGGAGGAGAACAGTGTGGGAGAGAGGAGAACAGTGTGGGGGAGAGGAGAACAGTGTGGGAGAGGAGAACCGTGTGAGGGAGAGGACTGTGATGTGTGAGAGAGAGAACATAGTGCCTTCATCACGTCCCCTGTCACATGGTGCATCACATGTCCTGGAGGCAGAACACACTGCAATGACATCAGACAAGTTCTCCGATGAGGAAAGACGGTGCAGAGAAACTTCACCTCGACACTTTTTAGTTGAAGGTCTGGCGCGTATTCAAACAGTCCCGATGTTCTCCGTTTGGCCGCTTTCTCCCCAGTCTGTTCGCTTCCTCCGGGCTCTGCTCTGCTCTGCGGCAGAGGCCCACTAACCCTGGGTAGGGCTAGGGTGGAGGGATTAGAGAGAGAGGGAGGAGTATCAGAACAGGGGGGTCAGCCCAGAAGGTAGGAGTTGGAGCCGTGCTCTGTACGGTTAGAACAGAGGAGAGAGGGAGAGATGGAGGGAGGGGGTAGGGAGGGAGTGGGTGGGTGGGTGAGTAGGGAGGGAGAGATGTAGGGAGGGACTGGGTGGGAGTGGGTGGGTGATTAGGGAGGGAGTGGGTGGGTGAGTAGGGAGGGACATATGGGGTAGGGAGTGGGTGGGTGGGTGAGTAGGGAGGGAGAGATGGGGTAGGGAGTGGGTGGGTGAGTAGAGAGGGAGGGGGTAGGGAGGGAGTGGGTGGGTGGGTGGGTGAGTAGGGAGGGAGAGATGGGGTAGGGAGGGAGTGGGTGGGTGAGTAGGGAGGGAGAGATGGGGTAGGGAGGGTGGAAGTGGGGAGGGAGGGAGTGGAGAGAAGAGAGACAGAGAGACTGGAGGGGAGGAGTGTGGACTCAGGGGCAGGAGTTGGAGCCGTGCTTTGAGTCATACCAGTGTTCTGCCAGCGGTATTTAACCAGCACCACACCCTGAACAGGCTTCATAACGGGAACAATCTACTGCTATCTCTAGGTCCTGTTCTCTAAGGGAACTCAGCTATCTGTATGTTCTGTTCTGTTCTCAAAGGGAAGTCAGCTATCTCTAGGTTCTGTTCTCTAAGGGAAGTCAGCTATCTCTAGGTCCTGTTCTCTAAGGGAACTCAGCTATCTCTTGGTTCTGTTCTGTTCTCTAAGGTAAGTCAGCTATCTGTAGGTTCTGTTCGGTTCTCAAAGGGAAGTCAGCTATCTCTAGGTTCTGTTCTCAAAGGGAAGTCAGCTATCTCTAGGTTCTGTTCTCTAAGGGAAGTCAGCTATCTCTAGGTTCTGTTCTCTAAGGTAAGTCAGCTATCTCTAGGTTCTGTTCTCTAAGGGAAGTCAGCTATCTCTAGGTTCTGTTCTCTAAGGGAAGTCAGCTATCTCTAGGTTCTGTTCTCTAAGGGAAGTCAGCTATCTCTAGGTTCTGTTCTCTAAGGGAAGTCAGCTATCTCTAGTTTTTTACTCTAAGATAAGTTAGAAAGTCTGTCTGTCTGTCTGTCTGTCTGTCTGTCTGTCTGTCTGTCTGTCTGTCTGTCTGTCTGTCTGTCTGTCTGTCTGTCTGTCTGTCTGTCTGTCTGTCTGTCTGTCTGTCTGTCTGTCTGTCTGTCTGTCTGTCTGTCTGTCTGTCTGTCTGTCTATCTGTCTGTCTGTTATCCAGTCTGATCCTCACTAAATGAATGAACAGCTTATTGGAAGCAGTAGATTCTTCCTTTTACAGATCAGTCCTGCTATTGTTTCAACACGGTCGGTTGATTCTGGGACAGTTACTTTTGATGACATTGTTATTTATCCCTAATCAGCGTTAAACATGCAGTGTGTGTGTGTGTGTGTGTGTGTGTACTGTACTGTACACACACACACACGGTAAATGAGTTGGCATGGCAACACAGTGGGCTTGCCCCTGGAATTCTAACAGTTTGTGGTGGAATGTCTGCTGGGTGGTACCGACCTTGGTGTTACACACACACACACACACACACACACACACACACACACACACACACACACACACACACACGCACACACACACACACACACACACACACACACACACACACACACACACACACGCACACGCACACACACACACGCACACACACACACACACACACACACACACACACACACACACACACACACACACACACACACACACACACACACACACACACAGCCCACTGTGTCATTAGTCCTGTAAAACTACCATTACAGTAGATCTAATTGGGTAAATGATATTTCATGACTCGACTTGAAACATGTTATTTATATATATTTTTAACCTTTATTTAACTCGTCAAGTCAGTTAAGAACATATTCTTATTTTCAGGGGCACAGTAGAGTAATGACCTGTATTACCGTCTGTGTATATAGAGCTGTGGAGTCAAGACAGATTCTGAGTTCATTAAAGGTACCAGTACAGTACGCTGTGGGTCTATATGCAACACAACAGGGCCTGTGGAATGGACCAGGATATGTGATTCACACTTCCTGCTTACATGGAGGAGGGGAAGTTAGTTCCCACTCCAAGAACTCTGTTATCATGGTTGCTAGGTGATTAAATATTATTGACCTCTGCCATTGTTGGAGAAAAAAAATGACTACTCCTCCCTAATGATTTTATGTCAATTTAACAAGAAAAAAGGACAATGGACTTTCATCTAAACCCTGATTTTGGGCGGTAATCGCATGTTGTGTGTTTAAACGTTTACACGTTTGTCATTCGTTGTCTCGACAACTACTGTAAACTTTGAGTTTATTATGTATATGTGTCTGTCTGGTACTAGTCTCTAAGGAAGTGACCTCATTCCGTATCTAACATCATAAATGAGACCGTTGGAGCCTCCAGCTGGGTTACCACAGTGACGGTGTGACACATCCTAAAGCTAATTTTACAGCCCATTATATACTTTTGACTTAATATAACTTATCTTTTTAATTTTTTTTACAGGGATTTCACTATGGCGTTGGTTTCCGAGTTCTTGGGCCAGCTCACGCTGAATTTTGGCGGGGTGAGTTCCCTACAGCTGAACTACTGTTAAGGTCATGGGGTCAACCTGTAATGAAATCTGTCCTCTGTCAGGTGATTGTAAACGGGGTAACTTGGTAACTGTGTCCCCTTCAGGAGAGCGAGCCTAAATTCCCCACGGTGGTGACAGCAAGGGATTTTGATCCAGCTAAAGATGCCGCCAGGATAGAAACGGCCGTCAAAACCAAGGGTGAGAGAATCACAGCAAGGATTACCATAGTCCCATCAGTTAGAGTCTATCACTTCATAATGTTTTGTAGATGAGAAATACGTTGTGAACTTTATGGGGGCATTAATATATCTGTCACAATGTATTTGCACTAATATTAAGTGTCATAATATCATAGTAATTCAGTTTTTATCTAGAGTGGTTACGATATAAACAGAACTCAGTATGAGCTGGTAACAGTAATGCGCTGCCCTCTCATTATGTTGCTGTATGCATTACGCGATTTAGCGCCATCTGCAGGCCGTCTTACGTTACTACACCTGGCCAACCACATCGTACCTTTCTTCTGTGGTGCCGTGCCCGTAAACAGACGTCATTGGATCAGTTGACCATATTTTATCTCAGTAACATTGTATTTCCATAATATCTATTGCCATTCTTGTTGTCTATGCCTGTGAAAGCATTGTCTTTTCACACCATTTTCATCAATCGTTGTTAAAAATTCCTGCGATTTAGAGAAAAAAACGTAATCCTGATTCTTGACACTGGTTTGTATTTATATTAATGGAAACATCTCCATGGAAACATCTCTATGGAAACATCTCCATGGAAACATCTCCACGGAAACATCTCCGTAAGCACAGCGCTGGTTGAGTCACTTTCCTGCCTGTTTTCCCAACATAACTTCACTAAACCCCACAGAGTATACAGGGATTTTCTGTCAGACAACGCCTTGGCTTTCCAGCCCTGTCGGTCTGCCACAAACCAACCACTGCTAGCTCACTGCAGCCCCCCTGTACCCAATGAAAGCCCTGACTAGCTGGTTTTTCCACCAACAGTGTTTACTGTACCGAATCGAGGCCTTGATACAGTGATACATGAAGGAAATGTGACTGTTGCTGGTTTGGCATTTCATCTTTTTTTAATCAGTTTCAATCTCATCAACAACGTTTTCATGTGATATATCAGACATTTACTTCCTACTATAATATATCTGTCCGTACCTACTCTCTATACTCATACTATAATATATCTGTCAATACCTATTCTATATACTCATACTATGATATATCTGTCCGTACCTACTCTATATACTCATACTACGATATATCTGTCCGTACCTACTCTATATACTCATACTATAATATATCTGTCCGTACCTACTCTATATACTCATACTATGATATATCTGTCCGTACCTACTCTATATACTCATACTATGATATATCTGTCCGTACCTACTCTATATACTCATACTATAATATATCTGTCCGTACCTACTCTATATACTCATACTATAATATATCTGTCCGTACCTACTCTATATACTCATACTATGATATATCTGTCCGTACCTACTCTATATACTCATACTATAATATATCTGTCCGTACCTACTCTATATAGTCATACTATAATATATCTGTCCGTACCTACTCTATATGGTCATACTATAATATATCTGTCCGTACCTACTCTATATACTCATACTATGAAATATCTGTCCGTACCTACTCTATATACTCATACTATGATATATCTGTCCGTACCTACTCTATATACTCATACTATGATATATCTGTCCGTACCTACTCTATATACTCATACTATGATATATCTGTCCGTACCTACTCTATATACTCATACTATAATATATCTGTCCGTACCTACTCTATATACTCATACTATAATATATCTGTCCGTACCTACTCTATATACTCATACTATAATATATCTGTCCGTACCTACTCTATATCCTCAAAGCTAGTGTGGCCGTTGTATGTAAAGTGGAATATTTCCCATGTTCCCCAGCTGTCAACTAATTAACATAAATGTATGTTAATCACACCTCTGTAATATTTCCCATGTTCCCCAGGTGTGGATGAGCTGACCATCATTGACATCCTGACCAGACGGAGCTACTCCCAGAGGAGAGAGATCGCCTTCGAGTATGAGAAGAGATCCAAGAAGGTGAAGGCGGGGAAATAGAGATTGTTTTTTGTTCAGCAAGATGCTTTTTCATAAAGCAGCTGCCGCCAATGTGGACATCAAGATAATCCAAACTCATTTAGACATATTTTACAGTGGGACGGTCTATCATCTCTGTGTATTTTACAGTGGGACGGTCTATCATCTCTGTATTTTACAGTGGGACGGTCTATCATCTCTGTGTATTTTACAGTGGGATGGTCTATCATCTCTGTGTATTTTACAGTGGGACGGTCTATCATCTCTGTGTATTTTACAGTGGGACGGTCTATCATCTCTGTATTTTACAGTGGGACGGTCTATCATCTCTGTGTATTTTACAGTGGGACGGTCTATCATCTCTGTGTATTTTACAGTGGGACGGTCTATCATCTCTGTGTATTTTACAGTGGGACGGTCTATCATCTCTGTGTATTTTACAGTGGGATGGTCTATCATCTCTGTGTATTTTACAGTGGGACGGTCTATCATCTCTGTGTATTTTACAGTGGGATGGTCTATCATCTCTGTGTATTTTACAGTGGGACGGTCTATCATCTCTGTGTATTTTACAGTGGGACGGTCTATCATCTCTGTGTATTTTACAGTGGGACGGTCTATCATCTCTGTGTATTTTACAGTGGGACGGTCTATCATCTCTGTGTATTTTACAATGGGACGGTCTATCATCTCTGTGTATTTTACAGTGGGACGGAACTATCATCTCTGTGTATTTTACAGTGGGACGGTCTATCATCTCTGTGTATTTTACAGTGGGGCTGTCTATCATCTCTGTGTATTTTACAGTGGGACGGAACTATCATCTCTGTGTATTTTACAGTGGGACGGTCTATCATCTCTGTGTATTTTACAGTGGGACAGTCTATCATCTCTGTGTATTTTACAGTGGGACGGTCTATCATCTCTGTGTATTTTACAGTGGGGCGGTCTATCATCTCTGTGTATTTTACAGTGGGACGGTCTATCATCTCTGTGTATTTTACAATGGGACGGTCTATCATCTCTGTTTATTTTACAGTGGGACGGTCTATCATCTCTGTGTATTTTACAGTGGGACGGTCTATCATCTCTGTGTATTTTACAGTGGGACGGTCTATCATCTCTGTGTATTTTACAATGGGACGGTCTATCATCTCTGTGTATTTTACAATGGGACGGTCTATCATCTCTGTGTATTTTACAATGGGACGGTCTATCATCTCTGTGTATTTGACAGTGGGACGGTCTATCATCTCTGTGTATTTTACAGTGGGACGGAACTGTCATCTTTGTGTATTTTACAGTGGGACGGTCTATCATCTCTGTGTATTTTACAGTGGGGTGGTCTATCATCTCTGTGTATTTTACAGTGGGACGGTCTATCATCTCTGTGTATGTCTCTCCTGTAGGATATGATCACAGCTCTGAAGGGGGCTCTGTCTGGGTCTCTGGAGGCTGTAATTCTGGGACTGATGAAGAGTACAGCTCAGTACGACGCCTCTGAGATCAAAGGATCCATCAAGGTAAGGAGGAGGCCGCAATCTTTCCTACGTGAAGCCTAAACGACACAGATCACAGTCACTGCTGCCCTCTCCTGGGCTGATGGATGTGTGGCCTAGACTTGCTATTCATACTGCTGTTAATACCACTGTTCTCTCCAGGGTCTGGGGACCGATGAGGAGACTCTGATAGAGATGGTCTGTTCCCGCAGCGCTGAAGAACTGGTAGAAATCAAACGCGTCTACAAGGAGAGTAAGTAGGAGAAACAACTAGAATTAGGATCGAGATCAGATTGAAAACGTAAGGATTGTGTGTTTTTGAAAAATACTTTTATATATCCACAGTGTTTAAGAAGGAGCTGGAGAAGGACGTAGCTGGAGACACATCAGGAGACTTCAGGAGTCTGCTGTTGGCCCTGGTACAGGTAGGATCATACAACGACTTTACAATGTCGAGCTTCCTAAGATTGACTGACCAATAGCTTTATTAATAATGATTTGGATACGATGGAGTCTTGTCTGAATATTGGGGTAAAACTGTGTTCTCCATTGTATTCTATGTCATTCAATAGGCAAAGAGAGATGAGCCCTCAAATATTGTTGACTACGAGAAGATCGACCAGGATGCCAGAGTAAGACAAATACACAGACACTGAAACACTGTACCAAAACCAAACACCGTACCAGAACCAAACACCGTACCAGAACCAAATACTAAAACACCGTACCAGAACCAAACACCGTACCAGAACCAAACACCGTACCAGAACCAAACACCGTACCAGAACCAAACACTAAAACACTGTACCAGAACCAAACACTAAAACACTGTACCAGAACCAAACACTGTACCAGGACCAAACACCGTACCAGGACCAAACACCGTACCAGGACCAAACACCGTACCAGGACCAAACACTAAAACACCGTACCAGAACCAAACACTAAAACACCGTACCAGAACCAAACACTAAACACTGTACCAGAACCGAACACTAAAACACTGTACCAGAACCAAACACTAAAACACTGTACCAGAACCAAACACTGTACCAGAACCAAACACTAAAACACCGTACCAGAACCAAACACTAAAACACCGTACCAGAACCAAACACTAAAACACTGTACCAGAACCAAACACCGTACCAGAACCAAACACTGTACCAGAACCAAACACCGTACCAGAACCAAACACTGTACCAGAACCAAACACTAAAACACTGTACCAGAACCAAACACTAAAACACTGTACCAGAACCAAACACTAAAGCATTGATACTGACACTAAAACACCGTACCAGAACCAAACACTGTACCAGAACCAAACACCGTACCAGAACCAAACACTGTACCAGAACCAAACACTGTACCAGAACCAAACACTAAAACACTGTACCAGAACCAATCACTAAAACACCGTACCAGAACCAAACACTAAAACACTGTACCAGAACCAAACACCGTACCAGAACCAAACACCGTACCAGAACCAAACACTAAAACACTGTACCAGAACCAAACACTAAAACACTGTACCAGAACCAAACACTAAAACACCGTACCAGAACCAAACACTAAAACACTGTACCAGAACCAAACACTAAAACACTGTACCAGAACCAAACACTAAAACACTGTACCAGAACCAAACACTAAAACACTGTACCAGAACCAAACACTAAAACACTGTACCAGAACCAAACACTAAAACACTGTACCAGAACCAAACACTGTACCAGAACCAAACACTAAAACACCGTACCAGAACCAAACACTGTACCAGAACCAAACACTAAAGCATTGATACTGACACTAAAACACCGTACCAGAACCAAACACTAAAACACCGTACCAGAACCAAACACTAAAACACCGTACCAGAACCAATCAGCGGAGTGTTTTTTGTCTCTGTAGATTAGTTAGGGGTAGTGTACAGGTGTGTGTCTGTAGATTAGTTAGGGGTAGTATACAGGTGTGTCTCTGTAGATTAGTTAGGTGTAGTATACAGGTGTGTCTCTGTAGATTAGTTAGGTGTAGTGTACAGCTGTGTCTCTTGTTGATGGTCCTCTCCTGTCTCTGTAGATTAGTTAGGTGTAGTGTACAGCTGTGTCTCTTGTTGATGGTCCTCTCCTGTCTCTGTAGATTAGTTAGGTGTAGTGTACAGCTGTGTCTCTTGTTGATGGTCCTCTCCTGTCTCTGTAGATTAGTCAGGTGTAGTGTACAACTGTGTCTCTTGTTGATGGTCCTCTCCTGTCCCTGTAGGCTCTGTATGAGGCAGGAGTGAAGAGGAAGGGGACTGACGTGGCTACATGGATCACCATCATGTCAGAGAGAAGTGTCCCTCACCTACAGAAAGGTACCTACCCGACTCTGTAACGAGGGACTTCTTCATGCACAGGATCGTTTGGACAAAATACTAAAACTCAAAGTCAAGATGGCGACAACCAGACATTTTTACACATAAAGAACGTAGATGTTTCTTTCGATCAACCCGGTGACTCTTCAGAAAGATGACCAAATGTTGGCTGTGTCTGTTCCAGTGTTTGACAGGTACAAGAGCTACAGTCCATACGACATGCAGGAGAGCATCAGGAAGGAGGTGAAGGGAGACCTGGAGAAGTCCTTCCTGACACTGGGTAACATTCTACATATCATATATCTACATTCTATAATATATACATCTGTATCATATACCTACATTCTATAATATATACATCTATATCATATACCTACATTCTATAATATATACATCTGTATCATAGAACCTGTATTCTATAATATATACATCTATATCTATAACATATAACCTGTATTCTATAATATGTACATCTATATCTATAACATAGAACCTGTATTCTATAATATATACATCTATATCTATAACATAGAACCTGTATTCTATAATATATACATCTATATCTATAACATATAACCTGTATTCTATAATATGTACATCTATATCTATAACATAGAACCTGTATTCTATAATATATACATCTATATCTATAACATAGAACCTGTATTCTATAATATATACATCTATATCTATAACATAGAACCTGTATTCTATAATATATACATCTATATCTATAACATAGAACCTGTATTCTATAATATATACATCTATATCTGTATCATATAATCTGTATTCTATAATATATACATCTATATCTATAACATAGAACCTGTATTCTATAGTATATACATCTATATCTGTATCATATAACATGTATTCTATAATATGTACATCTATATCTATAACATAGAACCTGTATTCTATAATATATACATCTATATCTATAACATAGAACCTGTATTCTATAATATATACACAGGGACATTAGAGTGTCACGTTTGAGAAACAGACGCCTCACAAGTCCTCAACTGGCTGCATGATTAAATAGTACCCGCAAAACACCAGTCTCAACATCAACAGTGAAGAGGTGACTCCAGGATGCTGGCCTTCTAGGCAGAGTTCCTCTGTCCAGTGTCTGTGTTCTTTTGCCCATCTTAATCTTTTCTTTTTATTGGCCAGTCTGAGATTTAGATTTTTCTTTGCAACTCTGCCTAGAAGGCCAGCATCCCAGAGTCGCCTCTTCACTACTACATTAGATACTCTTACCACTACATTAGATACTCTTACCTCTACATTAGATACTCTTACCTCTACATTAGCTCTTCTAGCTCCTCTAATCCACTACATTAGCTCCTCTTACCACTACATTAGATACTCTTACCTCTACATTAGCTCCTCTTACCTCTACATTAGATACTCTTACCTCTACATTAGCTCTTCTAGCTCCTCTTACCACTACATTAGATACTCTTACCACTACATTAGATACTCTTACCTCTACATTAGATACTCTTACCTCTACATTAGCTCCTCTTACCAATACATTAGATACTCTTACCACTACATTATATACTCTTACCTCTACATTAGCTCCTCTTACCACTACATTAGCTCCTCTAGCTCCTCTTACCTCACTTACGCCGTTTATGCGTTACTCTATCTCTGTGTCTCTCTCTCTCTCTCTCTCTCTCTCTCTCTCTCTCTCTCTGTGTCTCCTGTGTATCTATGTTTCTCTGTGTCTCTCTCTCTCTCCCTTTCTCTCTGTCTCTCTCCCTTTCTCTCTCTCTGTGTCTCTCTCCCTTTCCCTCTCTCTGTGTCTCTCTCCATTTCTCTCTCTTTGTCTCTCTCCCTTTTCCTCTCTCTGTGTCTCTGTCCCTTTCTCTCTGTCTCTCTCCATTTCTCTCTCTGTGTCTCTCTCCCTTTCCCTCTCTCTGTATCTCTGTCTCTCTCCCTTTCTCTCTGTTGGTCTCTCTCCCTTTCCCTCTCTCTGTGTCTCTGTCTCTCTCCCTTTCCCTCTCTCTGTCTCTCTCCCTTTCTCTCTCTGTGTCTCTCTCCATTTCTCTCTCTGTGTCTCTCTCCCTTTTCCTCTCTCTGTGTCTCTGTCCCTTTCTCTCTGTCTCTCTCCATTTCTCTCTCTGTGTCTCTCTCCCTTTCCCTCTCTCTGTATCTCTGTCTCTCTCCCTTTCTCTCTGTTGGTCTCTCTCCCTTTCCCTCTCTCTGTATCTCTGTCTCTCTCTCCCTTTCCCTCTCTCTGTGTCTCTGTCTCTCTCCCTTTCCCTCCCTCTCTCTGTCTCTCTCCCTTTCCCTCTGTTGGTCTCTCTCCCTTTCCCTCTCTCTGTATCTCTGTCTCTCTCCCTTTCCCTCTCTCTGTGTCTCTGTCTCTCTCCCTTTCCCTCCCTCTCTCTGTCTCTCTCCCTTTCCCTCCCTCTCTCTGTCTCTCTCCCTTTCCCTCTGTTGGTCACTCTCCCTTTCCCTCTCTCTGTGTCTCTCTCCCTTTCCCTCTCTCTGTGTCTCTGTCTCTCTCCCTTTCCCTCTCTCTGTCTCTCTCCCTTTCCCTCTGTTGGTCTCTCTCTGCCGTCAGGTTGTCTATGAACCGTATTACAACTGGCAGTGAGAGGAAAGAAGGGGGGGGGGGGGTTCTCTACTCCTCTCCACCTTGCCTCCTCTCCTTCCCTCCTATTTGTACCAGATGGGCCCTCGGTTGATTCATTCCTTATTAACAGTAATTGCAAGTTGTTTGAAGAAAACAACATTTGATTTCAAGGGATGTTGTGCCCTTAAGAAACAAACTGTGGATCTGTGCCTATACACTGCAGGCAGCCTCCTTACCAGGAACCCTTTAGAAAGAACAACAGGAAGTGACAGATCCAGAGAGGATATCAGAAACAAAGTTGAGGTGATTTCAATCTGTTCTCTTTTCTGCTTTGTTTTTGCAGTGGAGTGCTTTGAGAACAAACAACAGTACTTTGCTAACAGACTGAGCGAAGCCATGAAGGTAATTATCTGTTAACCTCTTGTCGTGTGACTGAGTACGATGGTGAAGTACAAGACCTCATGAGAAACAAGGAATGAACTCATTGTTATTTGAACATTTGGTACAAACCCTTTCAACCCCCTTCCATCCCCTTCAACCCCAACACCCTTCAATCCCCTTCAACCCCAACATCCTTCAATCCCCTTCAACTCCCTTCAACTCCCTTCAACCCCAACACCCTTCAACCCCCTTCAAACCCCTTCAACCCCAACACCCTTCCATCCCCTTTGACCCCAACCCCCATTCAATTCCCTTTGAACACTCTTCAACCCCCATTCAACCCCTTTCAAACCCCTTCAACCCCCTTCAACCCCTTCAACACCCTTCAACTACTTTCATATTCCTTCAACTCCCTTCAACCCCTTTCAACCTCTTTCAACCCCTTTCAACCCCCTTCAACCCCTTCAACCCCTTTCAACACCCTTCAACCCCTACCCCTTTCAACCCCTTTCAACCCCCTTCAACCCCCTTCAATTCCTTTTCAACCTCAACCCCCTTCAACACCTTCAATCCCTTTCAACCTCAACACCATTAAACCCCCATTCAACCCCCTTCAATTCCTTTTCAACCACCATCCCTTTCAACACCCTTCAACTCCCTTCAACCCCAACCCCCTTTAGAAGATTTGAATTATGAATCAAAGATGATCTCATGGGAGAAACATCCCACAGTAATTATGTATCAGACGTTCATGAGTTGATTAAACAAGGGGGTTGCGTCATCCACGCTTTCTTCAGTAAAAACATCAACAAACACAAACCGTCACCAAGGACTCCATTCAATCAGCATCGCCGGAGATCAGTGCTCCTATGGCTTGAAATGTGAATGTCATTTCTGATTGAGTCCACATTACGCAGCGTTTACCGTGAATGTCCACTAACTCGGGAATGTTGCCTTTGTATTTCATATAGCGCTGAACTTCAGCGTTACGGATTAAATCAAATGAGACATTGGAAAAGGAAGCTACCTGGATACTGTAACTATAAACACATAGACCGAGAAAAGGAGACGACACAAACAATGGTAGTCAACGGCAACGGCAGGCTTGTAGGACATGAATTACCTGTCCTGATAAATAACGCCATGTGATGTTGACATCATCTGCAGGGTAAAAGTGCCAAGGAGAAGGTGGTGACCAGGATCGTCGTGTCTCGCTGTGAGGTGGACCTCATGAAGATCAGGACAGAGTTTAAGAAACTGAACCAGAAGTCCTTGTACCAGACCATCGCTGTGAGGACTCTTCTTTTTCTGTTTCTCTTCCATTCTCTCTCTCTCTCTCTCTCTCTCTCTCTGTCTCTCTCTCTCTCTCTCTCTCTCTCTCTCTCTGTCTCTCTCTCTCTGTCTCTCTCTCTGTCTCTCTCTCTGTCTCTCTCTCTCTCCTCTCTCTCTCTCTCTCTGTCTCTCTCTCTGTCTCTGTCTCTCTCTCTCTTTGTCTCTCTCTCTCTCTCTCTCTCTGTCTCTCTCTCTCTCTCTCTCTCTCTGTCTCTCTATCTCTGTCTCTCTCTCTCTTTGTCTCTCTTCTGTCTCTCTGGCTCTGTCTCTCTCTGTCTCTCTCTGTCTCTCTCTGTCTCTCTCTTTCTCTCGCGCGCATTTTCTCTCTCTCTCTCTCTCCCGCATTTTCTCTCTCTCTCTCTCTCTCTCTCTCTCTCTCTCTCCATTTTCATCTGTTTTAACTCTCTCTCTCAATCCCAAACTCCGACATGCCTTGCAACAGTACTATGTTTCTTATTGGGATATGACGGCAAGCTATCACAGTGTAACATCTCGTAGAATTCTAAACCACTGCCTGCTCTGTCTTGTTTCATGACAAACTGAGTGTCTTGACTGAACTTGCCTTCCTCCTTGTAGCTCCTAGCAGACCGAAGGGTCTCAACTCCTTTATTTTCTTTCCCCTATCAGGAGCACACTAAAGGAGACTATCAGAAGGTCCTGCTGAGTCTGTGTGGAGGAGACGACTAAAGTCCAACTGGCACCAACTGTCACCTTGTCCCAGAAGCTTTTTTTGGGGGTACCAATGCTTTGTTCCTATTTTGATTCAGTCTAGTGACACAGACATTGAGAATTGGTGCCTTTACCCACAACACCCAGCAGCATTAGAGTCATCATTACTCAGATTGCATCACCTTTCTGTGAAGTATGAGATATCCAATGGAATAATTGTTTTTTTATGAAATTAAATCATTTTTTATTAAATAGTTTCCTTTCTTATTTTTTATTTTTTACAATATTACAGAGCTGTTGTCTTTAGGACATTTTTCCCCAAGTAAAGTCGGAACATTTTGAATGGTAATTGTCGACGCTTGATCCAGCTGGTGTATGTCCTTATATCGCCACTAGATGGCGCTAGAGCAATACCATGCAGTATTGCTTCCTCCTGGCCGTGTTTCCATGGATGAGAGGTTGCTTTGATATCACTCTAATGCTCTAATATCTTTTAAATCAGATGGGAATGTTGAGTGCAAACTGGAGCTTCACAATGCTGTTTAAAAAAACCTTTTGATACTTTGGGGGGAGTGGGGGGGGGGGGGTAATATTTCAAGACATGCAAACCAAGTTTTTTATGTGAATTATATAAAAACAATTGTTTGATGTTGTCAGTCAGTT
>NW_022262770.1:124828-137328 GCF_002021735.2 Oncorhynchus kisutch
TTATTTTCATTGAAGAGGTTTATTTAGATTTTTTTAATCGTTATAGTGTGTTTTGCTTTGTTTGTTTGGTGCTAATTTTTTTAATTTAAAAATGTTAATTTAACCTCCAGCAACAGCTATTTGCATACGAGGGTAGCAAACAGCTACTTCTCCTGTTTAGTTTGAGGTCTCTTAGGATCGAAGGATCCGCCATCCTGTTGACAAGGCACTTCTTCAGACTGAGAAAACAAGAGAGAGGGAAAGAGAGACAGTTAGAGAAGAAGAGAGAGAGAGAGAGAGAGAGAGAGAGACAGAGATGAGAGAGAGAGAGAGAGAGGGGGGGGAAAGAGAGACAGTTAGAGAAACGGAGAGAGAGAGAGAGACAGAGAAGAGAGAGATAGAGAGAGAGGGGGGGGAAAGAGAGACAGTTAGAGAAAGAAGAGAGAGAGATAAGTAGAGGCAGTGAGGGGGAAGAAACACTACAAACAACTCTACTGACAGAAAAAATGTGGGCCGACGATAAGACAAGCTATCATAACACAAACGAGAGATGAACAGATGAAACCGGAAGAGAGGGAGAGAGCATTGTACATTGTTACGTCATGGCAGAGCGAGAGAGAGAGAGAGAGAGCAAGACAGAGAGGGAGGAAGAGAGAGGGAGGAGAGCGAGAGGGAGGAAAGAGAGAGAGAGAGAGAGAGGGAGGAAGAGAGAGAGAGCGAGAGAGGGAGGAAGAGAGAGAGGGAGAGAGAGGAGAGAGAGAGGAGAGGGGGGAGAGAGAGAGCAAGACAGAGAGGGAGGAAGAGAGAGAGAGGGAGAGAGAGAGACAGAGAGGAGGAAGAGAGAGAGAGAGAGAGGGAGAGAGAGACAGAGTGGAGGAAGAGAGAGAGAGGGAGAGAGAGAGAAAGAGAGAAGCAGATAGATAGGGAGGAAGAGAGAGAGAGAGGCAGGTAGATAGGGAGGAAGAGAGAGATAGGGCAGATAGATAGGGAGGAAGAGAGAGAGAGAGAGAGAAGCAGATAGATAGGGAGGAAGAGAGAGAGAGAGAGAGAGAGAAAAGGCAGATAGATAGGGAGGAAGAGAGAGAGAAGCAGGATAGATAGGGAGGAAGAGAGAGAGAAGCAGATAGATAGGGAGGAAGAGAGAGAGAGAGAGAAGCAGATAGAAAGGAGGAAAGGAGAGAGAGAGAAGCAGATAGATAGGGAGGAAAGGAGAGAGAGAGAAGCAGATAGATAGGGAGGAAGAGAGAGAGAGAGGCAGGTAGATAGGGAGGAAGAGAGAGATAGAGGCAGATAGATAGGGAGGAAGAGAGAGCGAGAGGAGAGAAGCAGATAGAAAGGGAGGAAAGGAGAGAGAGAGAAGCAGATAGATAGGGAGGAAAGGAGAGAGAGAAAGCAGATAGATAGGGAGGAAGAGAGAGAGAAGCAGATAGATAGGGAGGAAGAGAGAGAGAGAGAGAAGCAGATAGAAAGGGAGGAAAGGAGAGAGAGAGAAGCAGATAGATAGGGAGGAAAGGGAGAGAGAGAAGCAGATAGATAGGGAGGAAGAGAGAGAGAGGGAAGCAGACAAAGAGGGTCTATAATTGGTTGAGTAGTGTGAATCATAGAGGTGTCTGGATGCGGCACTGGACAGAGAGGTATCATTAGAGAAATGAGAGGTGACTGATTACCTACCCCTGTAGTGCTGCCCTGACACACTCTCTCTCTCTCTCTCCCTCGCTCTCTCTCTCTCTCTCTCTCTCTCTCTCTCTCTCTCTCTCTCTCTCTCTGACTGTGGGATATGAGGACATCCTGTAGAAACTGACGCTTTCAAAACCACAAGTTAGGTTTTGCTTTTGTCCAATTGAAAAGTATTCCTGTGTTGCGTTTTTATTCAAACGGATCAAATCAAGGCTGCGTGGTTGAACAATTAACCCCCTAAAACTATATCCTTTAATTAACCCCCTAAAACTATATCCTTTAATTAACCCCCTAAAACTATATCCTTTAATTAACCCCCTAAAACTATATCCTTTAATTAACCCCCCTAAAACTATATCCTTTAATTAACCCCCTAAAACTATATCCTTTAATTAACCCCCTAAAACTATATCCTTTAATTAACCCCCTGAAACTAATCCTTTAATTAACCTCCTGAAAACTATATCCTTTAATTAACCCCCTAAAACTATATCCTTTAATTAACCCCCTGAAACTATATCCTTTAATTAACCCCCTGAAACTATATCCTTTAATTAACCCCCTGAAACTATATCCTTTAATTAACCCCCTGAAACTATATCCTTTAATTAACCCCCTGAAACTATATCCTTTAATTAACCCCCTGAAACTATATCCTTTAATTAACCCCTATATTCCATCCTTTAATTAACCCCCTGAAACTATATCCTTTAATTAACCCCCTGAAACTATATCCTTTAATTAACCCCCTGAAACTATATCCTTTAATTAACCCCCTGAAACTATATCCTTTAATTAACCCCCTGAAACTATATCCTTTAATTAACCCCCTGAAACTATATCCTTTAATTAACCCCCTAAAACTACATCCTTTAATTAACCCCCTAAACTATATCCTTTAATTAACCCCCTGAAACTATATCCTTTAATTAACCCCTGATATCCTTTAATTAACCCCCTGAAACTATATCCTTTAATTAACCCATTGTCGTGCTGAAGAAAACTCCACTTGAACTTTACAAGCCTTCAGATTTATGATCACGAAGTCGTAATGTTGATGAGAACATTAACCCCTTTGTGATGTTTTATGTTTACTGCCAATAAAATATGAAATACGGGGTAAAGGAAGAGGAAATAGTATTTTGTAAAGGAGATGGGGTTTGGGAGATTTACGCCGAGACGCCTTGACAGATTAATATTCAGGTCATAAAGAGGGGCGTCTATATTTCCTCTGTGTGTGTCGTGGAGGGGCGCCTATACTTCCTCTGTGTGTGTCGTGGAGGGGCGTCTATATTTCCTCTGTGTGTGTAGTGGAGGGGCGTCTATATTTCCTCTGTGTGTGTCGTGGAGGGGCGTCTATATTTCCTCTGTGTGTGTCGTGGAGGGGCGTCTATATTTCCTCTGTGTGTGTAATGGAGGGGCGCCTATATTTCCTCTGTGTGTGTCTTGGAGGGGCGTCTATATTTCCTCTGTGTGTGTCGTGGAGGGGCGCCTATATTTCCTCTGTGTGTGTCGTAGAGGGGCGCCTATATTTCAACTGCTATTTGTCATGATGTACAACATGCTGCTGCCCCACCCCTGCCTCGCCCAGCCGCTTGGCATTCTGGGAACGCCACTGCGTCCCGGGTTGAACGTTCTCCCTCATTGCATTAACGACAACTCTGGTCCCCGTAGTAGTATCCTCAGGGGACTGACTGGAGGACGGCCTCCTGTAAAGAGCCTCCTGTAAAGAGCCTCCTGTAAAGAGCCTCCTGTAAAGGGCCTCCTGTAAAGGGCCTCCTGTAATGGGCCTCCTGTAAAGAGCCTCCTGTAAAGAGCCTCATGTAAAGGGCCTCCTGTAAAGGGCCTCCTGTAATGGGCCTCCTGTAAAGAGCCTCATGTAAAAAGCCTCCTCACATAGGGGGGAGGAAGCGGCTATCAAACCTGAAGCTGTTCCTCATGTGAATGGTCAAGTCAGAAAGAAAGAGGAGTCATTCAGACTGTCCCGGTTTCGGTAGCTAGGTAGATTGCTTCAAGGTAACTGGGCAGGGTGCCTGGAAGCAACCAGGCTGTCTGGTGAGGCCCGAGACCAGGTGTGTCTCTGTGAGAAGAGAATGA
The DNA here is from genome assembly GCF_002021735.2 of Oncorhynchus kisutch. Lineage (NCBI taxonomy): Eukaryota > Metazoa > Chordata > Actinopteri > Salmoniformes > Salmonidae > Oncorhynchus > Oncorhynchus kisutch. The sequence goes on from NW_022262770.1 coordinate 128,582, forward strand.
ATGAAAGATTAAACGGCCCAGCTGTCGAGTACAGTAGAGGCTCGTAGTCACACGGAAAAACATCGGGAGAGGAGTAGCTAGCGGGTGAAGCTAATATTTTAGCCGGGGCCTCTCCTCTCTCTCCCCTCTCTCCTCTATGTCCCTGTCTCTTTCTCAGTCGTTATAGAGAGAGAGAGACACAGCTAACATCTGTGGTAGTTTTGAATTATAAACCTCCTGTAGTCTTGTGAAGGCCTTGCTGTGACTCCCGTCTGTGGGAGCATCCGTAGGCAGCCTGCAGCTAGCTTGTTCTGTGTGTGTGTGTGTGTGTGTTTGGTGTGTGTGTGTGTGTGTGTGTATGTGTGTGTGTGTGTGTGTGTACAGTATTTTGTTCTGTTAGATGTGAATGTATGCATATAGTATTAGTCGATACCAGTATTGAATTGTGTTCATAGAACAGATGAGGAAGCCTGATACTTATTTAATCACCCAGGCGTACATAACAAACAGTCTGCTCTCCCTACCCCCTCCCTAATACCCCCAACCCTCTTCTACCCCTTACAACCCCCTGCTACCCCCTACCAGCTCAGCCATCTCTCCCTCCCCAGTCCCTACCAGCCTCGAGGCAGCCTGGCATCACATTGAAGGAAGGCTCCTCTCCCTCATAACAACTCCTGTTATCCTGCTTCACAAACCAGCAGAAGCATCGCATTCCCATCCGTCTCTTTGGTGTTGACAAGACCTTCTCCTTTCTGATCAGAGGCAGACGGAAACAACACGCAGACACATCCGTGGTACTCATCCCCTCTGCCTCCAGACACATCCGTGGTACTCATCCCCTCTGCCACCAGACACATCCGTGGTACTCATCCCCTCGGCCTCCAGACACATCCGTGGTACTCATTCCCTCGGCCTCCAGACACATCCGTGGTACTCATCCCCTCGGCCTCCAGACACATCCGTGGTACTCATCCCCTCTGCCTCCAGACACATCCGTGGTACTCATCCCCTCTGCCTCCAGACACATCCGTGGTACTCATCCCCTCTGCCTCCAGACACATCCGTGGTACTCATCCCCTCTGCCTCCAGACACATCCGTGGTACTCATCCCCTCTGCCTCCAGACACATCAGTGGTACTCATCCTCTCTGCCTCCAGACACATCAGTGGTACTCATCCCCTCTGTCTCCAGACACATCCGTGGTACTCATCCCTCTGCCTCCAGACACATCAGTGGTACTCATCCCCTCTGCCTCTCTCTCTAGTCCTCCAGACACATCAGTGGTACTCATCCCCTCTTCCTCTCTCTCAAGTCCTACGGACACTTGATGGAAGGAAATAAAGACTATGTTCTGTTCTCAGACTGAGAGAAACTTAGAGAGAGAGAGAGTCTGTGAGTTCAAAAACGTTATTCAGGAGATGGATCAGCGCTGGGCCTTTGAAGATGCTGTTAAATAGATGTCTCAGGAGTTAGGTACAGGAAGTAGAGAAATAACCAAGGTACAGGAAGTAGAGAAATAACCAAGGTACAGGAAGTAGAGAAATAACCAAGGTACAGGAAGTAGAGAAATAACCAAGGTACAGGAAGTAGAGTTACTACCGTATAGTTCTTTCCAGGAGAAGTTTCAATGTTGTTGGACTGTAAATTATTTGAAGGCCTTTTTTCTATGTTGTTACTTTAGGATGAGGCTTAGTGTTCAGTTATAACACACACACACTCACACACACACACACACACACACACACACACACACACACACACACACACACACACACACACACACACACACACACACACACACACACACACACACACACACACACACACACACACACACACACACACACACACACACACACACACACACACACACACTTCATCTCAGTGAAAGCCGTTGTGTTTATCAGATCTCAGCATCTCTGTAGCTCTGGGGGCTGATCTGCTGTGAGCAGAGCTAGTGTGGTTCTGACTATCAGCACCTCTGGCTGTGTCAGTCTCGTTTCAATCTCTGGCTTCTGAGGAAACATCCACACATCCTACCCCAGAGGAGGAAAACTAACTCTCCTCTCCCTCCTCTCTCTCTCCTTTCCCTTCTCTCTTTCTCTCGTCTCTCTCTCTCTCCTCTCTGTCCCCTCCCTCCTTTCTCTCACCCCCCCTCTCTCCTTTCCCTCCTCTCTTTCCTTTCCTCTCTCTCCCCTCTCCCTCCTCTCTCTCTCTTCCCTCCTCTCTCTCCTCCCTTTCCCTCCTCTCTTTCTCTCGTCTCTCTCTCTCCTCTCTGTCCCCTCCCTCCTTTCTCTCACCCCCCCTCTCTCTCTCTCTCCTTTCCCTCCTCTCTTTCCTTTCCTCTCTCTCTCCTCTCCATCCTCTCTTTCTATCCTCTCTTTCCCTCCTCTCTTTCTCTACTCTCTCTCTCTCCTCTCTGTCCCCTCCCTCCTTTATCTCACCTCCCTCCTCTCTCTCACCTCCCTCCTTTCTCTCACCAAAGATTAGGAGGGAGAGACAACAGGGTAGAGGAGAGACCAGAGGGTAGGAGAAGAGACCAGAGGGTGGAAGGGAGAGACCAGAGGGTAGGATTAGAGACCAGAGGGTAGGAGGAGAGAGCAGAGGGTAGGAGGGGGGGGGGCAGGGTAGCAGGAGAGACCAGAGTGTAGGAGGAGAGACCAGAGGGTAGGAGGGAGAGGACAAGAGGGTAGGGGGAGAGATCAGAGGGTAGGAGGGAGAGACCAGGGGGTAGGAGAAGAGACCATAGGGTAGGAGGAGAGACCAGAAGGTAGGAAGAGAGACCAGAGGGTAGGAGGGAGAGACAAGAGGGTAGGGGGAGAGATCAGAGGGTAGGAGGGAGAGACCAGAGGGTAGGAGGGAGAGACCAGAGGGTAGGAAGAGAGACCAGAGGGTAGGTGGGAGAGACAAAAGGGTAGGGGGAGAGATAAGAGGGTAGGCGGAGAGACCAGAGGGTAGGAAGTAGGAAGGAGAGACCAGAGGGTAGCAGGAGAGACCAGAGGATAGGAGAGAGAGAACAGAGGGTAGGAGGAGAGACCAGAGGGTAGGAAGGAGAGACCAGAGGGTAGGAGGAGAGACCAGAGGGTAGGAGGGAGAGACCAGAGGGTAGAAGGAGAGATCAGAGGGTAGGAGAAGAGACCAGAGGATAGGAGGAGAGACCAGAGGGTAGCAGGAGAGACCAGAGGGTAGCAGGAGAGACCAGAGGGTAGAAGGGAGAGAGCAGAAGATAGGAGGAGAGACCAGAGGATAGGAGGAGAGACCAGAGGGTAGGTGGAGAGACCAGGGGGTAGGAGGAGAGACCATAGGGTAGGAGGAGAGACCAGAAGGTAGGAAGAGAGACCAGAGGGTAGGAGGGAGAGACAAGAGGGTAGGGGGAGAGATCAGAGGGTAGGAGGGAGAGACCAGAGGGTAGGAAGAGAGACCAGAGGGTAGGTGGGAGAGACCAGAGGGTAGGGGGAGAGATCAGAGGGTAGGCGGAGAGACCAGAGGGTAGGAAGTAGGAGGGAGAGACCAGAGGGTAGCAGGAGAGACCAGAGGATAGGAGAGAGAGAACAGAGGGTAGGAGGAGAGACCAGATGGTAGGATGAGAGACCAGAGGGTAGGAGGAGAGACCAGAGGGTAGGAGGGAGAGACCAGGGGGTAGGGGGAGAGATCAGAGGGTAGGAGGAGAGACCAGAGGGTAGGAGGAGAGACCAGAGGGTAGGAGGAGAGACCAGAGTGTAGGAGGGAGAGACCAGAGGGTAGGGGGAGAGATCACAGGATAGGAGAGACCAGAGGGTAGGGTGTAGGAAGGAGAGACCAGAGGGGTACTAGAATGATTGCTGGGGGGGACTAGGAGGGGAGCTGGGAGGACTATTGGGAGCTGGAGGGACTAGGAGGGGAGCTGGTGGGGACTAGGAGGGGAGCTGGGGGGGACTAGGAGGGGAGCTGGGGGGACTAGGAGGGGAGCTGGGGGGACTAGGAGGGGAGCTGGGGAGGACTAGGAAGGGAGCTGAGGGGAGGACTAGAAGGGGAGCTGGGGGGACTAGGAGGGGAGCTGGGGGGACTAGGAGGGGAGCTGGGGGGGACTAGGAGGGGAGCTGGGGGGCTAGGAGGGGAGCTGGGGGGACTAGGAGGGGAGCTGAGGGGAGGACTAGAAGGGGAGCTGGGGGGACTAGGAGGGGAGCTGGGGAGACTAGGAGGGGAGCTGAGGGGAGGACTAGAAGGGGAGCTGGGGGGAGGACTAGAAGGGGAGCTGGGGGGACAAGGAGGGGAGCTGGGGGGGACTAGGTAGAAACCCTTTTGATGCCAGTTACCATTAGCTAGCTAGGTAGAAACACCCTTTTAATGCCAGTTATCATTAGCTAGCTAGCTAAAACCACCCTTTTAATGCCAGTTATCATTAGCTAGACAAAAACACCACGAAGCCTTTCAATGTCAGTTGAACGCTGTTTCAAGATTGAATTTTAATGTTAAATGCACAAGTATTTATTTTTATATTTAACTAGGCAAGTCAGTTAAAGAACAAATTCTTATTTACAATGACGACCTACCGGGGAACAGTGGGTTAACTGCCTGTTCAGGGGGAAGAACAACATATTTTTACCTTGTCAGCTCTGGGATTTAATCTAGCAACATTTCAGTTACTAGTCCAACAATCTAACCACTCACTAGACTACCTGCTGGTTACTAGTCCAACACTCTAACCACTAGGCTACCTGCTGGTTACTAGTCCAACACTCTAACCACTAGACTACCTGCTGGTTACTAGTCCAACACTCTAACCACTAGACTACCTGCTGGTTACTGGCCCAACGCTCTAACCACTAGGCTACCTGCTGGTTACTAGTCCAACACTCTAACCACTAGGCTACCTGCTGGTTACTAGTCCAACACTCTAACCACTAGGCTACCTGCTGGTTACTAGTCCAACACTCTAACCACTAGGCTACCTGCTGGTTACTGGCCCAACGCTCTAACCACTAGGCTACCTGCTGGTTACTAGTCCAACGCTCTAACCACTAGGCTACCTGCTGGCTACTAGTCCAACACTCTAACCACTAGGCTACCTGCTGGTTACTAGTCCAACACTCTAACCACTAGACTACCTGCTGGTTACTGGCCCAACGCTCTAACCACTAGGCTACCTGCTGGTTACTAGTCCAACGCTCTAACCACTAGGCTACCTGCTGGTTACTAGTCCAACACTCTAACCACTAGGCTACCTGCTGGTTACTCGTCCAACGCTCTAACCACTAGGCTACCTGCTGGCTACTAGTCCAACACTCTGACCACTAGGCTACCTGCTGGTTACTAGTCCAACGCTCTGACCACTAGTCTACCTGCTGGTTACTAGCCCAATGCTCTAACCACTAGTCTACCTGCTGGCTCCTAGTCCAATGCACTAACCACTAGGCTACCTGCTGGTTACTAGTCCAACACTCTAACCACTAGACTACCTGCTGGTTACTAGTCCAACACTCTGACCACTAGACTACCTGCTGGTTACTAGTCCAACACTCTAACCACTAGACTACCTGCTGGTTACTAGTCCAATACTCTAACCACTAGTCTACCTGCTGGTTACTAGTCCAACACTCTGACCACTAGACTACCTGCTGGTTACTAGTCCAACACTCTAACCACTAGACTACCTGCTGGTTACTAGTCCAACGCTCTAACCACTAGACTACCTGCTGGTTACTAGTCCAACGCTCTAACCACTAGGCTACCTGCTGGCTACTAGTCCAACACTCTAACCACTAGACTACCTGCTGGTTACTAGTCCAACACTCTAACCACTAGACTACCTGCTGGTTACTGGCCCAACGCTCTAACCACTAGGCTACCTGCTGGTTACTCGTCCAACGCTCTAACCACTAGGCTACCTGCTGGTTACTAGTCCAACACTCTAACCACTAGGCTACCTGCTGGTTACTGGCCCAACGCTCTAACCACTAGGCTACCTGCTGGTTGCTAGTCCAACACTCTAACCACTAGACTACCTGCTGGTTACTAGTCCAATACTCTAACCACTAGTCTACTTGCTGGTTACTAGTCCAACACTCTGACCACTAGACTACCTGCTGGTTACTAGTCCAACACTCTAACCACTAGACTACCTGCTGGTTGCTAGTCCAACACTCTAACCACTAGACTACCTGCTGGTTACTAGTCCAATACTCTAACCACTAGTCTACTTGCTGGTTACTAGTCCAACACTCTAACCACTAGACTACCTGCTGGTTGCTAGTCCAACACTCTAACCACTAGGCTACCTGCTGGTTACTGGCCCAACGCTCTAACCACTAGGCTACCTGCTGGTTACTCGTCCAACGCTCTAACCACTAGGCTACCTGCTGGCTACTAGTCCAACACTCTAACCACTAGGCTACCTGCTGGTTACTAGTCCAACACTCTAACCACTAGTCTACCTGCTGGTTACTAGCCCAATGCTCTAACCACTAGTCTACCTGCTGGCTCCTAGTCCAATGCACTAACCACTAGGCTACCTGCTGGTTACTAGTCCAACACTCTAACCACTAGACTACCTGCTGGTTACTAGTCCAACACTCTGACCACTAGACTACCTGCTGGTTACTAGTCCAACACTCTAAACACTAGACTACCTGCTGGTTGCTAGTCCAACACTCTAACCACTAGACTACCTGCTGGTTACTAGTCCAATACTCTAACCACTAGTCTACCTGCTGGTTACTAGTCCAACACTCTGACCACTAGACTACCTGCTGGTTACTAGTCCAACACTCTAACCACTAGACTACCTGCTGGTTACTAGTCCAATACTCTAACCACTAGTCTACCTGCTGGTTACTAGTCCAACACTCTGACCACTAGACTACCTGCTGGTTACTAGTCCAACGCTCTAACCACTAGACTACCTGCTGGTTACTAGTCCAACGCTCTAACCACTAGGCTACCTGCTGGTTACTAGTCCAACACTCCAACCACTAGGCTACCTGCTGGTTACTAGTCCAACACTCTAACCACTAGGCTACCTGCTGGTTACTAGTCCAACACTCTGACCACTAGACTACCTGCTGGTTTCTAGTCCAACACTCTAACCACTAGACTACCTGCGGGTTACTAGTCCAACGCTATAACCACTAGGCTACCTGCTGGTTACTAGTCCAACACTCTTACCACTAGACTACCTGCTGGTTACTAGTCCAACACTCTGACCACTAGGCTACCTGCTGGTTACTAGTCCAACGCTCCGACCACTAGACTACGCTGCCCCCCCCCTCCACTCTAACCACTAGACTACCTGCTGGTTACTAGTCCAACACTCTAACCACTAGGCTACGCTGCCACCCCTCCACTCTAACCACTAGGCTACTCTGCCCCCCCTCCACTCTAACCACTAGGCTACACTGCCACCACTCCACTCTAACCACTAGAATACGCTGCCGCCCCTCCACTCTAACCACTAGACTACGCTGCCACCCCTCCACTCTAACCACTAGACTACGCTGCCGCCCCTCCACTCTAACCACTAGACTACGCTGCCGCCCCTCCACTCTAACCACTAGTCTACGCTGCCCCCCCCTCCACTCTGACCACTAGACTACGCTGCCGCCCCTCCACTCTAACCACTAGTCTACCTGTTGGTTATTAGTCCAACACTCTAACCACTAGTCTACCTGCTGGTTATTAGTCCAACACTCTAACCACTAGACTACGCTGCCCCCCCTCCACTCTAACCACTAGTCTACCTGCTGGTTATTAGTCCAACGCTCTAACCACTAGGCTACGCTGCCACCCCTCCACTCTAACCAGTAGTCTACCTGCTGGTTACTAGTCCAACACTCTAACCACTAGTCTACCTGCTGGTTACTAGTCCAACGCTCTAACCACTAGATTACACTGCCGCCCCTCCACTCTAACCACTAGGCTACCTGCTGGTTATTAGTCCAACGCTGTAACCACTAGACTACGCTGCCGCCCCTACACTCTAACCACTAGACTACGCTGCCGCCCCTCCACTCTAACCACTAGTCTACCCTGCTGCCCCTCACGGTGAAATGCCTATGCAGAACCTTCACTATGACAAAATGTACATTGTTGAGTGTGGCTTGTATGTTTCCATTTTAAATGTAAATTGTGATCATTTGGAGACAGATCATTGATATTGCTACAGCAGTAACCATGGCAGCAGGTTGGGTTTCAGAAAGGATGCTACTAGACTCACTGAGAAAGGTTAAGTTCACAGAGGCATCTGTAAGTTAATGGATACATTTGTAAGTTCATAGAGACATCTGTAAGTTCATAGAGACATCTGTAATTCACCGAGACATCTGTAAGTTCACAGAGACATCTGTAAGTTCATAGAGACATTGTAAGTTCACAGAGATGTCTGTAAGTTCACAGAGACATCTGTAAGTTCACAGAGACATCTGTAAGTTCACAGAGACATCTGTAATTCATAGAGACCTCTGTAAGTTCACAGAGACATCTGTAAGTTCACAGAGACATCTGTAAATTCATAGAGACCTCTGTAAGTTCACAGAGACATCTGTAAGTTCACAGAGACATCTGTAAGTTCACAGAGACATCTGTAAATTCATAGAGACCTCTGTAAGTTCACAGAGACATCTGTAAGTTCACAGAGACATCTGTAAGTTCACAGAGACATCTGTAAATTCATAGAGACCTCTGTAAGTTCATAGAGACCTCTGTAAATTCATAGAGACCTCTGTAATTTCCCAGAGACATCTGTAAGTTCACAGAGACATCTGTAAGTTCACAGAGACATCTGTAAGTTCATA
>NW_022262770.1:144828-145860 GCF_002021735.2 Oncorhynchus kisutch
GGAGGAGAAGGTGGAGGAGGAGGAGGGAGGTGGAGGAGGTGGAGGAGGAGGAGGATGGAGGTGGAGGAGGAGGTGGTGGAGGAGGAGGAGGAGGAGGAGGAGAAAGTGGAGGAGATTTGCCTCCGTGAAAATCGGAGGAATGAAGCGTCTTCAACGGAACGTCAGGCCACCAAAAAACCGAAGCGCCTCGTGTTTAAACCAATGACACAGCTCTGAGCCGAGTTTCCATCACAATCAGCCTAACATTTCCAGGGGGGGGGGGGGCTCTATCTAGATCTTTCTCTTTAAAAAAAGGCAACAATTAAACACGGGAACTGCTAATAAGACAAGAGATCAAACAGCTGTACCCTGAAGGAGTGTTTCCAGAGGGTCCTGGAATCAAAGCTACGCTCCAGGAGAAAGACCCGTCTACCGCAGCTCTACCGCTGGCTACACATCTGTCCCAAATGGCACCCTATTCCCTATATAGTACACTACTATAGACCAGAGCCCTATTCCCTATATAGTGTATTACTATGGACCAGAGCCCTATTCCCTATATATGTGGTACTAACTAGACCAGAGCCCTATTCCCTATATAGTACACTACTATAGACCAGAGCCCTATTCCCTATATAGTGGCACTACTATAGACCAGAGCCCTATTCCCCTATATGGTGGTACTACTATAGACCAGAGCCCTATTCCCTATATAGTGGTACTACTATAGACCAGAGCCCTATTCCCTATATAGTGGTACTACTATAGACCAGAACCCTATTCCCTATATAGTGGTACTACTATAGACCAGAGCCCTATTCCCTATATAGTGGTACTACTATAGACCAGAGCCCTATTCCCTATATAGTGGTACTACTATAGAACCAGAGCCCTATTCCCCTATATAGTACACTACTATAGACCAGAGCCCTATTCCCTATATAGTGCACTACTATAGACCAGAGCCCTATTCCCTATATAGTGGTACTACTATAGACCAGAGCCCTATTCCCTATATAGTGGTACTACTATAGACCAGACCCTATTCCCTAT
>NW_022262771.1:0-10000 GCF_002021735.2 Oncorhynchus kisutch
AACAACAGCCGATTGGTGTGTTGTAGTTACGTTGTTTGTTAACAACAGCAGGTGATGTAGTTACGTTGTCATGTTAACAACAGCAGGTGGTGTAGTTACGTTGTCTTGTTAACAACAGCAGGTGGTGTGTGGTAGTTAGGTTGTCTTGTTAACAACAGCAGGTGGTGTGTGGTAGTTACGTTGTCTTGTTAACAACAGCAGGTGGGTGTAGTTACGTTGTCATGTAACAACAGCAGGTGGTGTAGGTACGTTGTCTTGTTAACAACAGCAGGTGGTGTGTTGTAGTTACGTTGTCATGTTAAACAACAGCAGGTGGTTGTAGTTACGTTGTCTTGGTAACAAACAGCAGGTGGTATGTGGTAGTACGTTGTCTTGTAACAACAGCAGGTGGTGTGTTGTAGTTACGTTGTCATGTTAACAACAGCAGGTGGTGTAGTTACGTTGTCATGTTAACACAGCAGGTGGTTTGTAGTTACGTTGTCTGTTAAACAACCAGCAGGTGGTGTAGTTACGTTGTCTTGTAACAACAGCAGGTGGTGTGTTGTAGTTACGTTGTCTTGTTAACAACAGCAGGTGGTGTGTTGTAGTTACGTTGTCATGTTAACAACAGCAGGTGGGGTAGTTACGTTGTCATGTTAACAACAGCAGGTGGTGTAGTTACGTTGTCATGTTAACAACAGCAGGGATGTGTGTGTAGTTACGTTGTCTTGTAACAACAGCAGGTGTTGTAGTTACGTTGTCTTGTTAACAACAGCAGGTGATTGTAGTTACGTTGTCTTGTTAACAACAGCAGGTGTTGTAGTTACGTTTCTTGTTAACAACAGCAGGTGTTGTAGTTACGTTGTCATGTTAAACAACAGCAGGTGGTGTGTTGTAGTTACGTTGTCATGTTAACAACAGCAGGTGGTGTGTTGTAGTTACGTTGTCATGTTAACAACAGCAGGTGATGTAGTTACGTTGTCATGTTAACAACAGTAGGTGTTGTAGTTACGTTGTCTTGTTAACAACAGCAGGTGTTGTAGTTACGTGTCTTGTTAACAACAGCAGGTGGTTGTAGTTACGTTGTCATGTTAACAACAGCAGGTGGTGTGTTGTAGTTACGTTGTCATGTTAACAACAGCAGGTGGTGTGGTAGTTACGTTGTCATGTTAACAACAGCAGGTGGTGTGTGTTGTAGTTACGTTGTTCTGTTAACAACAGCAGGTTATGTGTTGTAGTTACGTTGTCTTGTTAACAACAGCAGGTGGTGTGTTGTAGTTACGTTGTCATGTTAACAACAGCAGGTGATGTAGTTACGTTGTCATGTTAACAACAGCAGATGTGTTGTAGTTACGTTGTCTTGTTAACAACAGCAGGTGTTGTAGTTACGTTGTCTTGTTAACAACAGCAGGTGGTGTAGTTACGTTGTCATGTTAACAACAGCAGGTGGTGTGTTGTAGTTACGTTGTCATGTTAACAACAGCAGGTGGTGTGTTGTAGTTACGTTGTCATGTTAACAACAGCAGGTGGTGTGTTGTAGTTACGTTGTCTGTTAACAACAGCAGGTTATGTGTTGTAGTTACGTTGTCGTTAACAACAGCAGGTGGTGTGTGGTAGTTACGTTGTCTTGTTAACAACAGCAGGTGGTATAGTTACGTTGTCTTGTAACAACAGCAGGTGGTGTTGTGGTCGTTACGTTGTCTTGTTGACAACAGCAGGTGGTGTGTTGTAGTTACGTTGTCATGTTATCAACAGCAGGTGGTGTAGTTACGTTGTTCTTGTTAACAACAGCAGGTGGTGTGTGTGGTCGTTACGTTGTCATGTTAACAACAGCAGGTGGTGTAAGTTTACGTTGTCTTGTTAACAACAGCAGGTGATGTGGTGTAGGTACGTTGTCTTGTTAACAACAGCAGGTGTTGTAGTTACGTTTGTCTTGTTAACAACAGCAGGTGGTGTGTTGTAGGTACGTGTCTTGTTAACAACAGCAGGTGATGTGTTGTAGTTACGTTGTCATGTTAACAACAGCAGGTGGTGTAGTTACGTTGTCTAGTTAACAACAGTAGGTGATGTGGTGTAGGTACGTTGTCATGTTAACAACAGCAGGTGGTGTAGTTACGTTGTCTTGTTAACAACAGCAGGTGGTGTGTGGTCGTTACGTTGTCTTGTTGACAACAGCAGGTGGTGTGTTGTAGTTACGTTGTCATGTTAACAACAGCAGGTGGTGTAGTTACGTTGTCTTGTTAACAACAGCAGGTGATGTGGTGTAGGTACTTTGTCATGTTAACAACAGCAGGTGGTGTAGTTACGTTGTCTTGTTAACAACAGCAGGTGATGTGGTGTAGGTACGTTGTCTTGTTAACAACAGCAGGTGTTGTAGTTACGTTGTCTTGTTAACAACAGTAGGTGATGTTGTGTAGGTACGTTGTCATGTTAACAACAGCAGGTGGTGTAGTTACGTTGTCTTGTTAACAACAGCAGGTGGTGTGTGGTAGTTACGTTGTCATGTTAACAACAGCAGGTGTTGTAGTTACGTTGTCTTGTTAACAACAGCAGGTGTTGTAGTTACGTTGTCTTGTTAACAACAGCAGGCTGTGTGTGGTAGGTACGTTGTCATGTTAACAACAGCAGGTGATGTAGTTACGTTGTCATGTTAACAACAGCAGGCGGTGTAGTTACGTTGTCTTGTTGACAACAGCAGGTGGTGTAGGTACGTTGTCTTGTTTAGGAATCATTTCCATGGTAAATGTCCTTCACTGTTTGAAATGAATGTCTTTAACTTCAGGTGCTGAAGTTAACTATCTTATTCTGACTAAATAAATCCTAGAGAAATCTTCTAAAATATATTTGCTTTTCAAACCAAAAAAAGTTCCCATTTTAATTGGATGGTACCAATCATTGGGTCAAAGTCAATTCCCTTCTTCAATATCCTCCTTCTCTTATGTTTATTTCTCCTTATCTAGATAATTGTCTCAGTTGATTGTCTGGACTTGTCAGGGTTTATAGCGTCTGCTTCCAACTCACACCCTCAAACACATAGGTCCCCTGAACGCAGCTCACTCTCCAGGCCCACTGTCCAGCTCACACTCTCAAACACATAGGTCCTCTGAACGCAGCTCACTCTCCAGGCCCACTTTCCAACTCACTCTCCAGGTCCACTTTCCAACTCACACTCTCAAAAACATAGGTCCCCTGAATGCAGCTCACTCTCCAGGCCCACTTTCCAACTCACACTCTCAAACACATAGGTCCCTGAACGCAGCTCACTCTCCAGGCACACTTTCCAACTCACACTCTCAAACACCTAGGTCCCCTGAACGCAGCTCACTCTCCAGGCCCACTGTCCAGCTCTCACTTCATATCCCAATCACCTGAATTCTGATCACCTGTTCACAAACACCTGTATGTGATTATCACACAGTATTTAGCTCAGTTCTTTGCGCCTCCTTCACTGTGAGGTGTTGTTTGTTTTGGTACACATTCTATCGCTGGGGTTTCCGTAGTGGTCCTCCTGTTCGGAGCGCTGGGGTTTCCGTAGTGGTCCTCCTGTTTGGAGCGCTGGGGTTTCCGTAGTGGTCCTCCTGTTTGGAGCGCTGGGGGTTTCCGTAGTGGCCCTCCTGTTTGGAGCGCTGGGGTTTCCGTAGTGGCCCTCCTGTTCGGAGCGCTGGGGTTTCCGTAGTGGTCCTCCTGTTCGGAGCGCTGGGGTTTCCGTAGTGGTCCTCCTGTTTGGAGCGCTGGGGTTTCCGTAGTGGTCCTCCTGTTTGGAGCGCTGGGGTTTCCGTAGTGGTCCTCCTGTTTGGAGCGCTGGGGTTTCCGTAGTGGCCCTCCTGTTTGGAGCGCTGGGGTTTCCGTAGTGGTCCTCCTGTTCGGAGCGCTGGGGTTTCCGTAGTGGTCCTCCTGTTCGGAGCGCTGGGGTTTCCGTAGTGGTCCTCCTGTGTACGATCGTTTTCTCCTGCCTCACTAACGATGACTTCTGCCTATTCCCTGCCTGTACCTTAGTCTATCACATTTCCTGTTATCTACCTCTTGCCTGATCTCCCGGACGATGTTACTAGCCTTTCCCTGCCTATACTGTTGCCTTGTTGGACCCCCTGTGTATGACCTTCTGCCTGCCCCTGCCTGTACTATTGCCTTGTTGGACCCCCTGTGTATGACCTTCTGCCTGCCCCTGCTTCGGTGTGTGTACCTGAGTGTGTGTGTGTGGCTTGTGTGTGTGTGTGTGTGTGTGTGTGTATGTGCACTATTTATTCTGTATCTTGGCTACTTGATATGTGTTTATGTGTGTGAATGTGTGTGTGTCTTGTGTGTGTGTGTGTGTGTGTGTGTGTTGTCAGTGTTGAGTGTGTGAGTCTTGATCCCAGTTGGCACCATGGTATTGGTTTTATAGTAGCATATACAGTGCCTTGCGAAAAGTATTCGTCCCCCTTGAACTTTGCGACCTTTTGCCACATTTCAGGCTTCAAACATAAAGATATAAAACTGTATTTTTTTGTGAAGAATCAACAACAAGTGGGACACAATCATGAAGTGGAACGACATTTATTGGATATTTCAAACTTTTTTAACAAATCAAAAACTGAAAAATTGGGCGTGCAAAATTATTCAGCCCCCTTAAGTTAATACTTTGTAGCGCCACCTTTTGCTGCGATTACAGCTGTAAGTCGCTTGGGGTATGTCTCTATCAGTTTTGCACATCGAGAGACTGAAATGTTTTCCCATTCCTCCTTGCAAAACAGCTCGAGCTCAGTGAGGTTGGATGGAGAGCATTTGTGAACAGCAGTTTTCAGTTCTTTCCACAGATTCTCGATTGGATTCAGGTCTGGACTTTGACTTGGCCATTCTAACACCTGGATATGTTTATTTTTTAACCATTCTATTGTAGATTTTGCTTTATGTTTTGGATCATTGTCTTGTTGGAAGACAAATCTCCGTCCCAGTCTCAGGTCTTTTGCAGACTCCATCAGGTTTTCTTCCAGAATGGTCCTGTATTTGGCTCCATCCATCTTCCCATCAATTTTAACCATCTTCCCTGTCCCTGCTGAAGAAAAGCAGGCCCAAACCATGATGTTGCCACCACCATGTTTGACAGTGGGGATGTTGCTTTCAGGGTGATGAGCTGTGTTGCTTTTACGTAAACATAACGTTTTGCATTGTTGCCAAAAAGTTCAATTTTGGTTTCATCTGACCAGAGCACCTTCTTCCACATGGTTGGTGTGTCTCCCAGGTGGTTTGTGGCAAACTTTAAACAACACTTTTTATGGATATCTTTAAGAAATGGCTTTCTTCTTGCCACTCTTCCATAAAGGCCAGATTTGTGCAATATACGACTGATTGTTGTCCTATGGACAGAGTCTCCCACCTCAGCTGTAGATCTCTGCAGTTCATCCAGAGTGATCATGGGCCTCTTGGCTGCATCTCTGATCAGTCTTCTCCTTGTATGAGCTGAAAGTTTAGAGGGACGGCCAGGTCTTGGTAGATTTGCAGTGGTCTGATACTCCTTTCATTTCAATATTATCGCTTGCACAGTGCTCCTTGGGATGTTTAAAGCTTGGGAAATCTTTTTGTATCCAAATGCGGCTTTAAACTTCTTCACAACAGTATCTCGGACCTGCCTGGTGTGTTCGTTGTTCATCATGATGCTCTCTGCGCTTTTAACGGACCTCTGAGACTATCACAGTGCAGGTGCATTTATACAGAGACTTGATTACACACAGGTGGATTGTATTTATCATCATTAGTCATTTAGGTCAACATTGGATCATTCAGAGATCCTCACTGAACTTCTGGAGAGAGTTTGCTGCACTGAAAGTAAAGGGGCTGAATAATTTTGCACGCCCAATTTTTCAGTTTTTATTTGTTAAAAAAGTTTGAAATATCCAATAAATGTCGTTCCATTTCATGATTGTGTCCTACTTGTTGTTGATTCTTCACAAACAAATACAGTTTTATATCTTTATGTTTGAAGCCTGAAATGTGGCAAAAGGTCGCAAAGTTCAAGGGGGCCGAATACTTTCGCAAGGCACTGTATGTGTCAGGGTGGGGGGTGCGGGTGATGGGGGTGGGGGGGGGGTAGATGTGGATCGGTCCAGACAGAGGCGGTCGTGCATATCAATAGTACAATCACTGGGGGGAGGTGGGAGGGGGGGGTATATGTGGATCGGTCCAGACAGAGGCTGTTGTACATATCATTAGTACAATCACTGGCAGTCAGGCTGACACCCTGCGTTGCTCTGGCTCTGCTCTTTCCTCCAGGGGCTGGATCTGACTCTGTCCGTGTCTCCAAATGGAACACTATGCCCTACGTACTGTAGTAGGGGGCTCTGCTCTGTCCTCCTGTCCTGGATTAGGGGGGGGGGGGGGGCTGGATCTGACTCTGTCCGTGTCTCCAAATGGAACACTATGCCCTACGTACTGTACTAGGGGGCTCTGGTCTGTCCTCCTGTCCTGGATTAGGGGGGGGGGGGGGGGGGTAGGACATAGAGGCTGGATCTGACTCTGTCCGTGTCTCCAAATGGAACACTATGCCCTACGTACTGTACTAGGGGGCTCTGGTCTGTCCTCCTGTCCTGGATTGGGGGGGGGGGGGGGGGGGGGGGCAGGGATCTGACTCTGTCCGTGTCTCCAAATGGAACACTATGCCCTACGTACTGTACTAGGGGGCTCTGCTCTGTCCTCCTGTCCTGGATTAGGGGGGGGTAGGATACAGGAGCTGGATCTGACTCTGTCCGTGTCTCCAAATGGAACACTATGCCCTACGTACTGTACTAGGGGGCTCTGCTCTGTCCTCCTGTCCTGGATTAGGGGGGGTTGGACACAGGTCAAAAGCAGTGCACTCTACAAGGGAAAAGGGTGCGTTTGGGACGAAGGAGGGAGATCCTATAGTCGGGATGCGATAGACTGCTGAATCTGGACAGGGCCAAACAGGCAGGATATAACCCCACCCACACCACTAGAGGGATATATTCAACCACCAACTTACCATCCTGAGACAAGGCCGAGATCTAGATAGATAGACTGCTGAATCTGGAGCTGAAACACACACCTTTAAAACACAACTAAAATAGAATCAAATCAAATCAAATGTATTTATATAGCCCTTCTTACATCATCTGATGACTCAAAGTGCTGTACAGAAACCCTCAGCCTAAAACCCCAAACAGCAAGCAATGCAGGTGTAGAACCACGGTGGCTAGGAAAAACTCCCTAGAAAGGCCAAAACCTAGGAAGAAACCTAGATAGGAACCAGGCTATGTGGGGTGGCCAGTCCTCTTCTGGCTGTACCAGGTAGAGAGGAACCAGGCTATGAGGGGCGGGCCAGTCCTCTTCTGGCTGTGCTGGGTGGAGAGGAACCAGGCTATGTGGGGTGGCCAGTCCTCTTCTGGCTGTGCCGGGTGGAGATTATAACAGAACATGACCAAGATGTTCAAATGTCCATAGATGCCCAGCAGGGTCAAATAATAATCATCACAGTGGTTGTCGAGGGTGCAGCAAGTCAGCACCTCAGGAGTAAATGTCAGTTGGCTTTTCATAGCCGATCATTCAGAGTATCTCTACCACTCCTGGGACAGGTAGCATGTCCGGTGAACAGGTCAGGGTTCCATAACCACAGGCAGAACAGTTGAAACTGGAGCAGCAGCACGGCCAGGTGGACTGGGGACAGCAAGGAGTCATCATGCCAGGTAGTCCTGAGGCATGGTCCTAGGGCTCAGGTCCTCCGAGAGAGAGAAAGATAAAAAGAAAGAAAGAGAGAGTGAGAGAATTAGAGAGAGCATACTTAAATTCACACAGGACACCGTATAAGACAGGATAAATACTCTACACATAAACTACTGCAGTATAAATACTGGAGGCTCAGACAGGAGGGGTCAGGAGACACTGTGGCCCCATCCAACGATAACCCCGGACAGGGCCAAATAGGCAGGATATAACCCCACCCACTTTGACAAAGCACAGCCCCCACACCACTAGAGGGATATCTTCAACCACCAACTTACCATCCTGAGACAAGGCCGAGTATAGCCCACAAAGATCTCCGCCACGGCACAACCCAAGGGGGGGTGGGGGGGGCGCCAACCCAGACAGGAAGATCACGTCAGTGACTCAACCCACTCAAGTGACGCACCCCTCCTAGGGACGGCATGAAAGAGCACCAGTAAGCCAGGGACTCAGCCCCTGTAATAGGGTTTAAAGGCAGAGAATCCCAGTGGAGAGAGGGGAACCGGCCAGGCAGAGACAGCAAGGGTGGTTTGTTGCTCCAGAGCCCTTTTGATTCTAGTCAAGATTCTAGCAGCCGTGTTTAGCACTAACTGAAGTTTATTTAGTGCTTTATCCGGGTAGCAGGAAAGTAGAGCATTGCAGTACTCTAACCTAGAAGTGACAAAAGCATGGATTCATTTTTCTGCATCATTGTTGGGAAAGTTTCAGATTTTTGCAATGCTATTTAAATAGAAAAAATGGCCTTGAAACAGTCTTGATATGTTCGTCAAAAGAGAGATCAGGGTCCAGAGTAATGCCGAGGTCCTTCACAGTTTTATTTGAGACGACTGTACAACCATCAAGATTAATTGTCCGATTCAACAGAATATCTCTTTGTTTCTTGGGACCTAGAACAAGCATCTCTGTTTTGTCCGAGTTTAAAAGTAGAACGTTTGCAGCCATCCACTTCCTTATGTCTGAAACACATGCTTCTAGCAAGGGCAATTTTGGGGCTTCACCATGTTTCATCGAAATGTACAGCTGTGTGTCATCCGCATAGCAGTGAACGTTAACATTATGTTTTCGAATGACATCCCCAAGAGGTAAAATATATATTGAAAACAATAGTGGTCCTAAAACGGAACCTTGAGGAACATCAACATTTTACAGTTGATTTGTCAGAGGACAAACCATTCACAGAGACAAACTTACATCTTTCCTGACAGATAAGATCTAAACCAGGCCAGAACTTGTCCATGTAGAAAACACAACTGAAATATAACAGTTGGAACCCACACCTCTAAAACACAACTGAAAAAGAACAGCTGAAGCCCACACCTCTAAAACACAACTGAAATATAACAGTTGGAACCCACACCTCTAAAACACAACTGAAATATAACAGTTGGAACCCACACCTCTAAAACACAACTGAAATATAACAGTTGGAACCCACACCTCTAAAACACAACTGAAAAAGAACAGCTGAAGCCCACACCTCTAAAACACAACTGAAATATAACAGTTGGAACCCACACTAGATGTGTGAAGCCCATAAACCAGCAGGTCTTGACAGAGATCCTTGCTGTGCAGTCAACATTTTTCATGTTGCGGTTGAGAGCCTTTGGGGATGAAAATATTTGTTGTTGTCCTGCAGATTTGGAAATGCTTGTCTTTCTGGTTTGTATCAGGTTTCAGGGATGAGCCAGTTGCAGACGGTGTCAAAGGTTTCATCTTGGTCTGGGTCGCAGATGCAAACGAGAACTTGTTCTCAACTAGCCTACCTGGTTAAATAAAGGTGAAATAAATATTTTATATTTTTAAAAAGGCAGGCAGAGGTCAGTAATCCAGCCAGGTGGGGTCAAGGTACAGAACGGCAGGCAGTCTCAGGGTCAGAGGTCAATAATCCAGCCAGGTGGGGTCAAGGTACAGAACGGCAGGCAGTCTCAGGGTCAGAGAAGGCAGAGCGGTCAAAACCAGGAAGGACTAGAAAACGGGAAGGAGCAGAGGAACAAACGCTGCTAGGTTTTACGAACAACACGAACTGGCAACATACAGAGAACACAGGTATAAATACACAGGGGATAACGGGGAAGATGGACGACACCTGGAGGGGGGTGGAGACAAGCAGAAAGACAGGAGAAACAGATCAGGGTGTGACAGGTTGGTGTGCATTAGTCAGTGACAGGAAGAGCAATTTAAGATGAGAGAGGACAATTTTACTTATTCCCAAGAGCATGGTCTTATTTCTACTCTATCACACCTCTACTCTACCATACCTCTACTCTACCACACCTCTACTGTACCACACCTCTACCACACCTCTACT
>NW_022262771.1:20000-25000 GCF_002021735.2 Oncorhynchus kisutch
CCCCAGGACCAGCTGGATGAGGGGACTGAGGCTTCAGTGTGTTAGTAGAACAGGTTTGTGAACTCATCCCCAGGACCAGCTGGATGAGGGGACTGAGGCTTCAGTGTGTTAGTAGAACAGGATAGTGAACTCAGGACCAGCTGGATGAGGGGACTGAGGCTTCAGTGTGTTAGTAGAACAGGATAGTGAACTCAGGACCAGCTGGATGAGGGGACTGAGGCTTCAGTGTGTTAGTAGAACAGGTTAGTGAACTCAGGACCAGCTGGATGAGGGGATTGAGGCTTCAGTGTGTTAGTAGAACAGGTTTGTGAACTCATCCCCAGGACCAGCTGCATGAGGGGACTGAGGCTTCAGTGTGTTAGTAGAACAGGTTAGTGAACTCATCCCCAGGACCAGCTGGATGAGGGGACTGAGGCTTCAGTGTGTTAGTAGAACAGGTTTGTGAACTCAGGACCAGCTGGATGAGGGGACTGAGGCTTCAGTGTGTTAGTAGAACAGGTTTGTGAACTCAGGACCAGCTGGATGAGGGGACTGAGGCTTCAGTGTGTTAGTAGAACAGGTTTGTGAACTCAGGACCAGCTGGATGAGGGGACTGAGGCTTCAGTGTGTTAGTAGAACAGGTTTGTGAACTCATCCCCAGGACCAGCTGCATGAGGGGACTATTTTCTCTGCTCAGCTCTTGGCATTGCAGGGCTTGGTAATGATATGAGAGGAGGAGTACTGTACACACTATAATATTTTAGATATTTCTAGTGTTTATTATTAGTGGATATTGGGCCAAATTTTTCCCAGCATGCATTGTTTGTAGTTTTCCTCTGGACATGTAGGAGAATCTTCCAGAACTCTGCATGCAGGGTTTCAATGGGGTGTTTGTCTCATTGGGTGACATCTTGTTTTGTAAGTGGACCCCACACCTCGCTGCCATAAAGTGCAAATTGGTTCAATGACACATTCCATTCGTTTTAGCATGATATTTATAGGTATTTCAATTAGTTTGAATTGGTTTTTTAATAGCGTAGAATAGCCTGGGTACTTTCTCTCTCAGTTTGTTCACGGCATCATTAAGGTGTCCAGTTGAGCTTATCTTAAAACTAAGTAATTGTAGTGTGTACAGTACTCTATATATTTAAACCTCAGTAATTGTAGTGTGTACATTACTCTATATATTTAAACCTCAGTAATTGTAGTGTGTGCAGTACTCTATATATTTAAACCTCAGTAAATGTAGTGTGTGCAGTACTCTATATATTTAAACCTCAGTAATTGTAGTGTGTACATTACTCTATATATTTAAACCTCAGTAATTGTAGTGTGTACATTACTCTATATATTTAAACCTCAGTAATTGTAGTGTGTACATTACTCTATATATTTAAACCTCAGTAATTGTAGTGTGTGCAGTACTCTATATATTTAAACCTCAGTAATTGTAGTGTGTACAGTACTCTATATATTTTGTACCAATTGAGAACTTTGGTCTAATTCCCTGAGATCTGGATCTTCTCTGGAAAATCATTATTTTAGTCTTTTTGGGGTTTACTGCCAGAGCCCAGGTCTGGCCGTACTGCTCTAGCAGGTCCAGGCTCTGCTGTAGTCCTTTTGTTGTGGGTGACAGGTACTCTGCGAAGAGAGAAGAGGGAGGGGAGGAGAGGGAGGAGGAGGGGAGAGAAGGGAGGAGGAGGAGGGGAGAGAGGGAGAGGGAGGGGAGAGAGGGAGGGGGAGGGGAGAGAGGGAGGGGGAGGGGGAGAGAGGGAGGGGAAAGAGGGAGGGAGGAGGGAGGGGAGAGGGAGGAGGGGAGGAGAGAGGGAGGAGGGGAGAGGGAGGGAGGAGGGAGGGGAGAGAGGGAGGAGGGGAGAGAGGGAGGAGCGAGGGAAGAGAGGGAGGAGGGAGGGGAGAGAGGGAGGAGGGAGGGAAGAGAGGGAGGAGGAGGGGAGAGAGGGAGGGGGAGCGGAGAGAGTGAGGGGGAGGGGAGAGAGGGAGGGAGGGGAAAAGAGGGAGGGAGGAGGGAGGGGAGAGGGAGGAGGGGAGGAGAGAGGGGAGGAGGGGAGAGGGAGGGAGGAGGGAGGGGAGAGAGGGAGGAGGGGAGGAGAGGAGGAGGGAGGGAGAGAGGGGAGGAGGGAGGGAAGGGCAGGCATTGAACCTGTGGAGACTACCACCAGGGGCTCAGGATTTATCTAGAAAATAATCAATGCTTTTTTGGAAGTCGATAAAGCAAGTGTATATGTTTGGTATTATTATGAGGGACATGTTTATCTATCAGGATGTGTAGAGTGTAAATATGAACAGTCAGATGATGCTTTGGTATAAATCCAATTTGGTTTTTATTCAAGACATTGTGCTGATTCAGGAAGTTAGGATCTCTTACATTTATAGTACTACAGAAAACCTTCTCTCTCTCTCTCTCTCTCTCTTCTCTCTCTCTCTCTTCTCTCTCTCTCTCTCTCGTCTCTCTCTCTCTCTCTCTCTCTCTTCTCTCTCTCTCCTCTCTCTCTCTCTCTCTCTCTCTCTCTCTCTCTCTCTCTCTCTGTCTCTCTCTGTCTCTCTCTCTCTCTCTCTCTCTCTCTCTCTCTCTCTCTCTCTCTCTCTCTCTCTCTCGCTGTCTCTCTCTGTCTCTCTCTCTCTCTCTCTCTCTCTCTCTCTCTCTCTCTCTCTCTCTCTCTCCTCTCTCTCTCTCTCTCTCTCTCTCTCTCTCTCTCTCTCTCTCTCTCTCTCTCTCTCTATGTGTGTCTCTCTCTGTCTCTCTGTCTCTGGATGTACAGTGGGGGAGAACAAGTATTTGATATACTGCCGATTTTGCAGGTTTTCCTACTTACAAGCATGTAGAGGTCTGTCATTTTTATTATAGGTACACTTCAACTGTACCTGACAGAATCTAAAACAAAAATCTAGAAAATCACATTGTATGATTTTTCGTTTGCAATTACAGAGATCATACGTTTCCTGTAGTTCTTGACCAGGTTTTGCACACACTGCAGCAGGGATTTTGGCCCACTCCTCCATACAGACCTTCTCCAGATCCTTCAGGTTTCGGGGCTGTCGCTGGGCAATATAGACTTTTTTTATTTTTTTTATTTCACCTTTATTTAACCAGGTAGGCTAGTTGAGAACACCTTTATTTAACCAGGTAGGCTAGTTGAGAACACCTTTATTTAACCAGGTAGGCTAGTTGAGAACACCTTTATTTAACCAGGTAGGCTAGTTGAGAACACCTTTATTTAACCAGGTAGGCTAGTTGAGAACACCTTTATTTAACCAGGTAGGCTAGTTGAGAACACCTTTATTTAACCAGGTAGGCTAGTTGAGAACACCTTTATTTAACCAGGTAGGCTAGTTGAGAACACCTTTATTTAACCAGGTAGGCTAGTTGAGAACAAGTTCTCATTTGCAACTGCGACCTGGCCAAGATAAAGCATAGCAGTGTGAGCAGACAACAAAGAGTTACACATGGAGTAAACAATTAACAAGTCAATAACACAGTAGAAACCAAAGGGGGAGTCTATATACAATGTGTGCAAAAGGCATGAGGAGGTAGGCAAATAATTACAATTTTGCAGATTAACACTGGAGTGATGAATGATCAGATGGTCATGTACAGGTAGAGATATTGGTGTGCAAAAGAGCAGAAAAGTAAATAAATAAAAACAGTATGGGGATGAGGTAGGTGAAAATGGGTGGGCTATTTACCAATAGACTATGTACAGCTGCAGCGATCGGTTAGCCGCTCAGATAGCTGATGTTTGAAGTTGGTGAGGGAGATAAAAGTCTCCAACTTCAGCGATTTTTGCAATTCGTTCCAGTCACAGGCAGCAGAGTACTGGAACGAAAGGCGGCCAAATGAGGTGTTGGCTTTAGGGATGATGGCAGAATACCTGACCACTGTGACTGACCCTACACAGAGAGTACATTGTGCTGATTCAGGAAGTTAGGATCTCTTACATTTATAGTACTACAGAAACCTTCCTCTCTCTCTCTCTCTCTCTCTCTCTCTCTCTCTCTGTCTCTCTCTCTCTCTCTCTCTCTCTCTCTCTCTCTCTCTCTCTCTCTCGCTGTCTCTCTCTGTCTCTCTCTCTCTCTCTCTCTCTCTCTCTCTCTCTCTCTCTCTCTCTCTCTCTCTCTCTCTCTGTCTCTCTCTGTCTCTCTCTCTCTCTCTCTCTCTCTCTCTCTCTCTCTCTCTCTCTCTCTCTCGCTGTCTCTCTCTGTCTCTCTCTCTCTCTCTCTCTCTCTCTCTCTCTCTCTCTCTCTCTCTCTCTCTCTCTCTCTCTCTCTCTCTCTCTCTCTCTCTCTCTCTATGTGTGTCTCTCTCTGTCTCTCTGTCTCTGGATGTACAGTGGGGAGAACAAGTATTTGATATACTGCCGATTTTGCAGATTAACACTGGAGTGATGAATGATCAGATGGTCATGTACAGGTAGAGATATTGGTGTGCAAAAGAGCAGAAAAGTAAATAAATAAAAACAGTATGGGGATGAGGTAGGTGAAAATGGGTGGGCTATTTACCAATAGACTATGTACAGCTGCAGCGATCGGTTAGCCGCTCAGATAGCTGATGTTTGAAGTTGGTGAGGGAGATAAAAGTCTCCAACTTCAGCGATTTTTGCAATTCGTTCCAGTCACAGGCAGCAGAGTACTGGAACGAAAGGCGGCCAAATGAGGTGTTGGCTTTAGGGATGATCAGTGAGATACACCTGCTGGAGCGCGTGCTACGGATGGGTGTTGCCATCGTGACCAGTGAGCTGAGATAAGGCGGAGCTTTACCTAGCATGGTCAGCTCCCTGAAAGTCTGGATGGATGGATGGATGAATGGATGGATGGATGGGATGGATGGATGGGGAATGGATGGAGGATGAATGGATGGGATGGATGGATGAGGAAGGATGGGTGGATGGAGAATGGATGGATGGAGAATGGATGGAGGATGAATGGATGGATGGGGGATGGAGGATGGATGGTGGATGGATGGAGGATGGATGGAGGATGGATGGAGAATGGATGGAGGATGG
>NW_022262771.1:32500-70233 GCF_002021735.2 Oncorhynchus kisutch
ACTGTATGTATGTATACTGTATGTATGTATACTATATGTATACTGTATGTATGTGTACTGTATGTATGTATACTGTATGTGTGTATACTGTATATATACTGTATGTGTACTGTATGTATATATACTGTATGTATACTGTATGTATATTGTATGTATGTGTACTGTATGTATACTGTATGTATATATACTGTATGTTTACTGTATGTATACTGTATGTATGTGTACTGTATGTATGTATACTGTATGTATACTGTATGTATATATACTGTATGTGTACTGTATGTATATATACTGTATGTATACTGTATGTATGTATACTGTATGTATGTGTACTGTATGTATACTGTATGTATATATACTGTATGTATACTGTATGTATGTATACTGTATGTATACTGTATGTATACTGTATGTATGTGTACTGTATGTATACTGTATGTATGTATACTGTATGTATACTGTATGTATACTCTATGTATGTGTACTGTATGTATATATACTGTATGTATGTATACTGTATGTATGTATACTGTATATATACTGTATGTATATATACTGTATGTATACTGTATGTATACTGTATGTATGTGTACTGTATGTATACTGTATGTATGCTGTATGTGTGTATACTGTATGTATACTGTGTGTGTGTATACTGTATGTATACTGTATGTATGTATGTATACTGTATGTGTGTATACTGTATGTATACTGTATGTATACTGTATGTATACTGTATGTATGTATACTGTATGTATGTATACTGTATGTGTGTATACTGTATGTATACTGTATGTGTGTATACTGTATGTATACTGTATGTATACTGTATGTATGTATGTATACTGTATGTGTGTATACTGTATTGTATACTGTATGTATACTGTATGTATGTATGTATACTGTATGTATGCATACTGTATGTATACTGTATGTATGTATACTGTATGTATGTATACTGTATGTGTGTATACTGTATGTATACTGTATGTATGTATACTGTATGTATGTATACTGTATATGTGTATACTGTATGTATACTGTATGTATGTATACTGTATGTATGTATACTGTATGTATACTGTATGTATGTATACTGTATGTATGTATACTGTATGTGTGTATACTGTATGTATACTGTATGTGTGTATACTGTATGTATACTGTATGTATACTGTTTTTTTATGTATGTATACTGTATGTGTGTATACTGTATGTATACTGTATGTATACTGTATGTATGTATGTATACTGTATGTATGTATACTGTATGTATACTGTATGTATGTATACTGTATGTATGTATACTGTATGTGTGTATACTGTATGTATACTGTATGTATGTATACTGTATGTATGTATACTGTATGTGTGTATACTGTATGTATACTGTATGTATGTATACTGTATGTATGTGTACTGTATGTATGTATACTGTATGTATGTATACTGTGTGTGTACTGTATGTATATGTGACTGGGAACTGTCTGCTTGCTGTTATGTTCCCGTTACGTTGCTGTAATAAACAACTGTTGTCACGACTGTTAACACACCGTCAAATAGAACGTCAATACTTTGTTTCCTGAGTCGTGGGGAGCGGACCAGAGAACTGTGCTTAGTACGGACACACACACACGGACACACACACACACAAACACACACACACACATTGAGGAACGTAAACACGGACTTTAACGCGGCCTGCCTTGAGGCGATGCCAATCCAGTCACAGCTTGGCACATCTCCAAAATTAAAATGGCAGCTTTTCACACACAGCCATCTAGACTACTACTATAAATACGGCAGTAGCAACCTCCTCTTTCTCCCTCCTGTCTCTCTCTCTCTCTTCTGTCTCTCTCTCTCTCTCTCTTGTCTCTCTCTCTCTCTCTCTCTCTTGTCTCTCTCTCTCTCTCTCCTGTCTCTCTCTCTTGTCTCTCTCCTCTCTCTCTCTCCTCTCTCTCTCTCCTCTCTCTCTCTCCTGTCTCTCTCTCTTGTCTCTGTCTCTCTCTCTCTCCTCTTTCTCTCTCCTGTCTCTCTCTCTCTCTCTTGTCTCTCTCTCCTCTCTCTCTCTCCTCTCTCAATCTCTCTCTCTCTCTCTCCCTCCTGTCTCTCTCTCTCTCTCTTGTCTCTCTCTCTCTCTCACTCCTGTCTCTCTCTCTCTCTCTCTTGTCTCTCTCTCTCTCTCTCCTGTCTCTCTCTCTTGTCTCTCTCCTCTCTCTCTCTCCTCTCTCTCTCTCCTCTCTCTCTCTCCTGTCTCTCTCTCTTGTCTCTGTCTCTCTCTCTCTCCTGTCTCTCTCTCTCTCTCTCTCTCTCTCTCTCTCTCTCTCTCTCTCTCTCTCTCTCTCTCTCTCTCTCTCTCCTGTCTCTCTCTCTCCCACTGTCTCTCTCCTGTCTCTCTCTCTCCTGTATCTCTATCACCCCTCTCTCTCTCCTCTCTCTCTCCTGTCTCTCTCCTGTCTCTCTTTCTCCCCCTCTCTCTCTAGGAGTGTTGCTGGGAAAGCACACACACACACACACACACACACACACACACACACACACACACACACACACACACACACACACACACACACACACACACACACACACACACACACACACACACACACACACAAACACACACACTAACTAAAACACATCACTGATTATGAAGCATTGTTTATCTCCTGCCTGTTGATCAACTGATTAGAGGTTCACATTCATTAAATAGTTCAGGTTTTTATTCACTAATTATGACAGGAAGTGCAACACCTAACTCCTTCCTGTAATATCTATCCACTAAGTGGATATCCTTACTGTAATGTGGATCCACTAAGTGGTTGTCCTTACTGTAATGTGGATCTACTAAGTGATTGTCCTTACTGTAATGTGGATCCACCAAGTGGTTGTCCTTACTGTAATGTGGATCCACTAAGTGGTTGTCCTTACTGTAATGTGGATCCACTAAGTGGATGTCCTTACTGTAATGTGGATCCAATGAGTGGTTGTCCTTACTGTAATGTGGATCCACGAAGTGGTTGTCCTTACTGTAATGTGGATCCACTTAGTGGTTTTCCTTACTGTAATGTGGATCCACTAAGTGGTTGTCCTTACTGTAATGTGGATCCACTATGTGGATGTCCTTACTGTAATGTGGATCCACTAAGTGGATGTCTTTACTGTAATGTCTATAGAGCCCTTTATAATGCACAACTAGAGCCCTACATAGTGCACTACTAGAGCCCTGCATTGTACACTACTATAGCCCTACATAGTGCACTACTAGAGCCCTGCATTGTGCACTACTAGAGCCCTACATAGTGCACTACTAGAGCCCCCCATTGTGCACTACTAGAGCCCTACATAGTGCACTACTAGAGCCCTGCATTGTACACTACTATAGCCCTACATAGTGCACTACTAGAGCCCTGCATTGTGCACTACTAGAGCCCTACATAGTGCACTACTAGAGTCCTACATAGTGCACTACTAGAGCCCTATATAGTGCATTACTAGAGCCCTACATAGTGCACTACTAGAGCCCTGCATTGTGCACTACTAGAGCCCTACACAGTGCACCACTGAGCCCTGTATTGTGCACTACTAGAGCCCTACATAGTGCACTACTAGAGCCCTACATAGTGCACTACTAGAGCCCTATATAGTGCACTACTAGAGCCCTGTATTGTGCACTACTTCAGCCCTACATAGTGCACTACTAGAGCCCTGCATTTGGCACTACTAGAGCCCTATATAGTGCACTACTAGAGCCCTGCATTGTGCACTACTAGAGCCCTACACAGTGCACCACTGAGCCCTGTATTGTGCACTACTAGAGCCCTACATAGTGCACTACTAGAGCCCTACATAGTGCACTACTAGAGCCCTATATAGTGCACTACTAGAGCCCTGTATTGTGCACTACTTCAGCCCTACATAGTGCACTACTAGAGCCCTGCATTGTGCACTACTAGAGCCCTATATAGTGCACTACTAGAGCCCTGCATTGTGCGCTACTAGAGCCATATATGGTGCACTACTAGAGACCTAGATAGTGCACTACTAGAGCCCTAGATAGTGCACTGCTAGAGCCCTAGATAGTGCACTACTAGAGACCTACACAGTGCACTACTAGAGCCCTACATAATTCACTACTAGAGCCCTGCATTTTGCACTACTAGAGCCCTGCATTGTGCACGACGAGAGCCCTACATAGTGCTCTACTAGAGCCCTGCATTGTGCACTACTAGAGTCCTACATAGTTCACTACTAGAGCCCTGCATTGTGCACGACTAGAGCCCTGCATTGTGCACAACTAGAAACCTACATAGTGCACTACTAGAGCCCTTTATAGTGCACTACTAGAGCCCTGCATTGTGCACTACTAGAGCCCTACATAGTGCACTACTAGAGCCCTTTATAGTGCACTACTAGAGCCCTGCATTGTGCACTACTAGAGCCCTACATAGTGCACTACTAGAGCCCTTTATAGTGCACTACTAGAGCCCTGCATTGTGCACTACTAGAGCCCTACATAGTGCACTACTAGAGCCCTGCATTGTGCACGACTAGAGCCCTGCATTGTGCACAACTAGAAACATACATAGTGCACTACTAGAGCCCTTTATAGTGCACTACTAGAGCCCTGCATTGTGCACTACTAGAGCCCTACATAGTGCACTACTAGAGCCCTTTATAGTGCACTACTAGAGCCCTGCATTGTGCACTACTAGAGCCCTACATAGTGCACTACTAGAGCCCTTTATAGTGCACTACTAGAGCCCTGCATTGTGCACTACTAGAGCCCTGCATTGTGCACTACTAGAGCCCTGCATTGTGCACTACTAGAGCCCTACATAGTGCACTACTAGAGAAAATGTTGCCGTTTTAATTCTACACATTATACCATGGGGAGGAGATATAATGTTGCCGTTTTAATTCTACACATTATACCATGGGGAGGAGATAAAATGTTGCAGTTTTAATTCTACACATTATACCATGGGGAGGAGATAAAATGTTGCAGTTTTAATTATACTATGGGGTGGAGATAAAATGTTGCGGAGGCTCGACTCAGTTCCCCCCCCCCCAATTTTTTTTTTACCTTTATTTAACCAGGCAAGTCAGTTAAGAACAAATTCTTATTTTCAATGACGGCCTAGGAACAGTGGGTTAACTGCCTGTTCAGGGGCAGAACGACAGATTTGTACCTTGTCAGCTCGGGGGTTTGAACTTGCAACCTTCCGGTCACTAGTCCAACGCTCTAACCACTAGGCTAAAATGTTGTGATCTCCAGTCCCTATTGGCCGTGCTGTAGGTCTGGATCCGGGCCGCGGTCCGCCTGTTGAGCTGGTACAGGGAATAGAG
This sequence comes from Oncorhynchus kisutch, assembly GCF_002021735.2. Taxonomy (NCBI): domain Eukaryota; kingdom Metazoa; phylum Chordata; class Actinopteri; order Salmoniformes; family Salmonidae; genus Oncorhynchus; species Oncorhynchus kisutch. The sequence goes on from NW_022262771.1 coordinate 37,847, forward strand.
TGTCATTTCATATGCAGACTAAATGGCTGATAGCCAGCCTCCACCTCTCCTTTAAACTGAATAACAGGTTTAATTCATCTTGTCTCCGTGCAGTTGTCAACACTGACAGTATCTGACAGCACAGACACTCACACTCACGATCATACTCACGTTATTGAGTGATAAACAGTGAATTATTATATTACCAATTTCCCGAATCCTGCTAGATTCCTCTCTCTCTCTCTCTCTCTCTCTCTCTCTCTCTCGCTCTCTCTCTCTCTCTCTCTCTCTCTCTCTCTCGGCAGTACACTAACTAATAAGTTAACAGATGAGCAGATTATTTAAAAAAGGGATGTCTGTCGTCTAGCGTCAATGTCAGCAGGCGCTGTTATGGTTACCATATTATGAAGCCCCATCAGTTTACAGACCTGATCTCCCTCACAGTGTCGGCCTTTCCTTTTAACTTTACACACAGATCCAATTCCCTTTAACAGACTTAAAGACCCACAAACACTTAACAGACTTAAAGACCCACAAACACTTAACAGACTTAAAGACCCACAAACACTTAACAGACTTAAAGACCCACAAACACTTAACAGACTTAAATACCCACAAACACTTAACAGACTTAAAGACCCACAAACACTTAACAGACTTAAAGACCCACTAATACTTCCCTTTAACAGACTTAAAGACCCACTAATACTTCCCTTTAACAGACTTAAAGACCCACAAACACTTAACAGACTTAAAGACCCACAAACACTTAACAGACTTAAAGACCCACTAATACTTCCCTTTAACAGACCTAAAGACCCACAAACACTTAACAGACTTAAAGACCCACTAACACTTCCCTTTAACAGACTTAAAGACCCACTAACACTTAACAGACTTAAAGACCCACAAACACTTAACAGACTTAAAGACCCACAAACACTTAACATACTTAGAGTGCCTTGCGAAAGTATTCGGCCCCCTTGAACTTTGCGACCTTTTGCCACATTTCTGGCTTCAAACATAAAGATATAAAACTGTATTTTTTTGTGAAGAATCAACAACAAGTGGGACACAATCATGAAGTGGAACGACATTTATTGGATATTTCAAACTTTTTTAACAAATCAAAAACTAAAAAATTGGGCGTGCAAAATTATTCAGCCCCTTTACTTTCAGTGCAGCAAACTATCTCCAGAAGTTCAGTGAGGATCTCTGAATGATCCAATGTTGACCTAAATGACTAATGATGATAAATACAATCCACCTGTGTGTAATCAAGTCTCCGTATAAATGCACCTGCACTGTGATAGTCTCAGAGGTCCGTTAAAAGCGCAGAGAGCATCATGAAGAACAAGGAACACACCAGGCAGGTCCGAGATACTGTTGTGAAGAAGTTTAAAGCCGGATTTGGATACAAAAAGATTTCCCAAGCTTTAAACATCCCAAGGAGCACTGTGCAAGCGATAATATTGAAATGAAAGGAGTATCAGACCACTGCAAATCTACCAAGACCTGGCCGTCCCTCTAAACTTTCAGCTCATACAAGGAGAAGACTGATCAGAGATGCAGCCAAGAGGCCCATGATCACTCTGGATGAACTGCAGAGATCTACAGCTGAGGTGGGAGACTCTGTCCATAGGACAACAATCAGTCGTATATTGCACAAATCTGGCCTTTATGGAAGAGTGGCAAGAAGAAAGCCATTTCTTAAAGATATCCATAAAAAGTGTTGTTTAAAGTTTGCCACAAGCCACCTGGGAGACACACCAAACATGTGGAAGAAGGTGCTCTGGTCAGATGAAACCAAAATTGAAGTTTTTGGCAACAATGCAAAACGTTATGTTTGCGTAAAAGCAACACAGCTCATCACCCTGAGCACACCATCGCCACTGTCAAACATGGTGGTGGCAGCATCATGGTTTGGGCCTGCTTTTCTTCAGCAGGGACAGGGAAGATGGTTACAATTGATGGGAAGATGGATGGAGCCAAATACAGGACCATTCTGGAAGAAAACCTGATGGAGTCTGCAAAAGACAGACTGGGACGGAGATTTGTCTTCCAACAAGAAGTATATCCACAAGCACTAAAAAAGACTTGAAGACTCACTAACACTTCCCTTTAACAGACTTAAAGACCCACTAATACTTCCCTTTAACAGACTTAAAGACCCACAAGCACTTCCCTTTAACAGACTTAAAGACCCACAAGCACTTCCCTTTAACAGACTTAAAGACCCACAAACACTAAAAAAGACTTAAAGACCCACTAATACTTCCCTTTAACAGACTTAAAGACTCACAAGCACTTAACAGACTTAAAGACCCACTAATACTTCCCTTTAACAGACTTAAAGACTCACTAACACTTCCCCTTAACAGACTTAAAGACCCACAAGCACTTAACAGACTTAAAGACCCACAAACACCACCACTTAACAGACTTAAAGACCCACAAGCACTTAACAGACTTAAAGACCCACAAACACTTAACAGACTTAAAGACCTACAAACACTTAACAGACTTAAAGACCCACAAACACTTAACAGACTTAAAGACCCACAAGCACTTAACAGACTTAAAGACCCACTAACACTTCCCTTTAACAGACTTAAAGACCCACAAACACTTAACAGACTTAAAGACCCACAAACACTTAACAGACTTAAAGACCCACAAACACTTAACAGACTTAAAGACCCACAAACACTTAACAGACTTAAAGACCCACAAGCACTTAACAGACTTAAAGACCCACTAACACTTCCCTTTAACAGACTTAAAGACCCACAAACACCACCACTTAACAGACTTAAAGACCCACAAACACTTAACAGACTTAAAGACCCACAAGCACTTAACAGACTTAAAGACCCACTAACACTTCCCTTTAACAGACTTAAAGACCCACAAACACCACCACTTAACAGACTTAAAGACCCACAGACACTTAACAGACTTAAAGACCCACAAACACTTCCCTTTAACAGACTTAAAGACCCACAAACACCACCACTTAACAGACTTAAAGACCCACAAACACTTAACAGACTTAAAGACCCACAAGCACTTAACAGACTTAAAGACCCACAAGCACTTAACAGACTTAAAGACCCACAAGCACTTAACAGACTTAAAGACTCACTAACACTTCCCCTTAACAGACTTAAAGACTCACTAACACTTCCCTTTAACAGACTTAAAGACTCACTAACACTTCCCCTTAACAGACTTAAAGACTCACTAACACTTCCCTTTAACAGACTTAAAGACCCACAAACACTTAACAGACTTAAAGACCCACAAACACTTCCCTTTAACAGACTTAAAGACCCACAAACACCACCACTTAACAGACTTAAAGACCCACAGACACTTAACAGACTTAAAGACCCACTAACACTTCCCTTTAACAGACTTAAAGACCCACTAACACGCCCCTTACAGAGGAGGCTGGTGGGAGGAGCTATTGGAGTGTGGTCTCATTGTAATGGCTGGAATGACATTGATGGAAGCCAATGACCTTGATGGAAGCCAATGACATTGATGGAAGCCAATGACATTGATGGAAGCCAATGACCTTGATGGAAGCCAATGACATTGATGGAAGCCAATGACATTGATGGAAGCCAATGACATTGATGGAAGCCAATGACATTGATGGAAGCCAATGACCTTGATGGAAGCCAATGACCTTGATGGAAGCCAATGACATTGATGGAAGCCAATGACATTGATGGAAGCCAATGACATTGATGGAAGCCAATGACCTTGATGGAAGCCAATGACATTGATGGAAGCCAATGACCTTGATGGAAGCCAATGACCTTGATGGAAGCCAATGACATTGATGGAAGCCAATGACATTGATGGAAGCCAATGACCTTGATGGAAGCCAATGACATTGATGGAAGCCAATGACATTGATGGAAGCCAATGACAAACCGTTACGTTACAGTTTTTCTCAATTGCTAAAACACAATTTCTCAAACCTTGCACCATTTCCCTGAAAACATGAAACACAAAACCTCATCTTCAAGCACTATTTACATAAACCTCTGACTCCTCTCGCAAAATGAAACATTCGCCCTCAAAACAGTTTTACCTGTTGTTCAAAATCAAACCCTGCTCTCAAATCAGAAACAAAGAGATCAAAATGATATACACTCTCAAGCAGTCAGTAAACAGCAGTCAGTAAACAGTCAGTAAACAGCAGTCAGTAAACAGCAGTCAGTAAACAGCAGTCAGTAAACAGTCAGTAAACAGCAGTCAGTAAACAGCAGTCAGTAAACAGCAGTCAGTAAACAGTCAGTAAACAGCAGTCAGTAAACAGTCAGTAAACAGCAGTCAGTAAACAGCAGTCAGTAAACAGTCAGTAAACAGCAGTCAGTAAACAGCAGTCAGTAAACAGACAGTAAACAGCAATCAGTAAACAGTCAGTAAACAGCAGTCAGTAAACAGCAGTCAGTAAACAGTCAGTAAACAGTCAGTAAACAGCAGTCAGTAAACAGTCAGTAAACAGCAGTCAGTAAACAGCAGTCAGTAAACAGTCAGTAAACAGCAGTCAGTAAACAGTCAGTAAACAGCAGTCAGTAAACAGCAGTCAGTAAACAGTCAGTAAACAGTCAGTAAACAGCAGTCAGTAAACAGCAGTCAGTAAACAGTCAGTAAACAGTCAGTAAACAGCAGTCAGTAAACAGTCAGTAAACAGCAGTCAGTAAACAGCAGTCAGTAAACAGTCAGTAAACAGTCAGTAAACAGCAGTCAGTAAACAGTCAGTAAACAGCAGTCAGTAAACAGCAGTCAGTAAACAGCAGTCAGTAAACAGTCAGTAAACAGCAGTCAGTAAACAGTCAGTAAACAGCAGTCAGTAAACAGCAGTCAGTAAACAGTCAGTAAACAGACAGTAAACAGCAGTCAGTAAACAGCAGTCAGTAAACAGTCAGTAAACAGTCAGTAAACAGCAGTCGGTAAACAGTCAGTAAACAGCAGTCAGTAAACAGCAGTCAGTAAACAGCAGTCAGTAAACACTACACTGAAAAATAGAAAACACATTGATCAAAACATACAATTCTCAGGGAGAAGTACATTATTTTATCTATATTTTTCCATCATTGTCTTTTGATGAACAAAAACATGTTCTATCATAGTGGCTCAAAATGGATCAGAAACTACTACTCTGCTTTGCTCTTTGCAATTTAGATTTTTCGTTCTTCCTCCTCCTTGTACCCCTATTATTACAGTACTGTACCCTGCATCTCACAAACGTGTCCTTTGTCTCTGTGATACGGTAATTCTGGTTCTTTGTTGATATGAACCTGCAACCAGTCAAAATCTATTGAGCAGTCGGTGCTGTTAATAAATGGAAAGCACAATGTTCAGGGCCATACAATTTGTCCATTGTACAGTATACAGCCTACAATGCACTGTACTACAGTATCCATTCTCAGACGTTCTCCTTCCCACCTTCAACAACCTGTTTGCTCTCTGAACTGGCTTATATTGGTTGTGTCGCATCATTTGAAACAGGTTTAAATCCATGTTGAGTGGTTGTGTTCAATCAATGACATATGTTCTCTGTTTGTATTTGATTGTTGCCACTTGTGTTTACCAGTATGGATGACATGTGCATTAGAGTGCAGAATGTGTTTACCAGTATGGATGACATGTGCATTAGAGTGCAGAATGTGATTACCAGTATGGATGACATGTGCATTAGAGTGCAGAATGTGTTTACCAGTATGGATGACATGTGCATTAGAGTGCAGAATGTGTTTACCAGTATGGATGACATGTGCATTAGAGTGCAGAATGTGATTACCAGTATGGATGACATGTGCATTAGAGTGCAGAATGTGTTTACCAGTATGGATGACATGTGCATTAGAGTGCAGAATGTGTTTACCAGTATGGATGACATGTGCATTAGAGTGCAGAATGTGTTTACCAGTATGGATGACATGTGCATTAGAGTGCAGAATGGGTTTACCAGTATGGATGACATGTGCATTAGAGTGCAGAATGTGTTTTTTGAGAATGAGAATGTGTTTCAGAGTTTTGCTGAAAAGTCGAAGTGAGATCTGCATATTGTGTTTTATCATGTGAAATGGTTTAAGGTATTGACAACAGACTGAATAATTAGCTAAATGAGTCCAGGCAACTGAGAACTTTGTTCAGCCAATGGGGTTTGAGTGTTTTAGCAATTGAGAACTTTGTTCAGCCAATGGGGTTTTAGTGTTTTAGCAATTGAGAACTTTGTTCAGCCAATGGGGTTTGAGTGTTTTAGCAACTGAGAACTTTGTTCAGCCAATGGGGTTTTAGTGTTTTAGCAACTGAGAACTTTGTTCAGCCAATGGGGTTTGAGTGTTTTAGCAACTGAGAACTTTGTTCAGCCAATGGGGTTTTAGTGTTTTAGCAACTGAGAACTTTGTTCAGCCAATGGGGTTTGAGTGTTTTAGCAACTGAGAACTTTGTTCAGCCAATGGGGTTTGAGTGTTTTAGCAACTGAGAACTTTGTTCAGCCAATGGGGTTTGAGTGTTTTAGCAACTGAGAACTTTGTTCAGCCAATGGGGTTTGAGTGTTTTAGCAATTGAGAACTTTGTTCAGCCACTGGGGTTTTAGTGTTTTAGCAACTGAGAACTTTGTTCAGCCAATGGGGTTTTAGTGTTTTAGCAACTGAGAACTTTGTTCAGCCAATGGGGTTTGAGTGTTTTAGCAACTGAGAACTTTGTTCAGCCAATGGGGTTTTAGTGTTTTAGCAACTGAGAACTTTGTTCAGCCAATGGGGTTTTAGTGTTTTAGCAACTGAGAACTTTGTTCAGCCAATGGGGTTTGAGTGTTTTAGCAACTGAGAACTTTGTTCAGCCAATGGGGTTTGAGTGTTTTAGCAACTGAGAACTTTGTTCAGCCAATGGGGTTTGAGTGTTTTAGCAACTGAGAACTTTGTTCAGCCAATGGGGTTTGAGTGTTTTAGCAATTGAGAACTTTGTTCAGCCACTGGGGTTTTAGTGTTTTAGCAACTGAGAACTTTGTTCAGCCAATGGGGTTTGAGTGTTTTAGCAACTGAGAACTTTGTTCAGCCAATGGGGTTTGAGTGTTTTAGCAACTGAGAACTTTGTTCAGCCAATGGGGTTTGAGTGTTTTAGCAACTGAGAAGAAGTGGAATACACACTTCCATCCATTACAATGATCCGGTTCCTCCTCCCACCAGCCTCCTCTGACCCGCAACATACGTACAATAAATTCACGAGGGAAAGAAAGGATAAAAACATTACCTTTGATGGTAGGGCAATACACCTTTCTCCAAAAAGACCAATCTTGGCTCCAAGTTTTTTTTTTTTTAAAGAAGATGAAAACAGTTGGTCCCTAACAATGCACTGCTGCGTCAGGTGTAAGATCACTCAGTCACGTGGCTGACTGGCTGACTGGCTGACTGGCTGACTGACTCCCTCTGCCTGAAGAAAGAAATCAAAAGACAGAACAGAACAGAAGAAAGGAGAAAGCCTTCACGGAACACTCTCAGCTCTTCCACAGTTCTAGAACACGAGGCAGAAACTCACTGCATTTTCCTTTGATCAGTTCTCCCGAGGTAGAGTTTCATTAGAGAAGGTATTCTGAGGTAGAGTTTCATTAGAGAAGGTATTCTGAGGTAGAGTTTCATTAGAGAAGGTATTCTGAGGTAGAGTTTCAATAGAGAAGGTATTCTGAGGTAGAGTTTCATTAGAGAAGGTATCCTGAGGTAGAGTTTCATTAGAGAAGGTATCCTGAGGTAGAGTTTCATTAGAGAAGGTATTCTGAGGTAGAGTTTCATTAGAGAAGGTATTCTGAGGTAGAGTTTCATTAGAGAAGGTATTCTGAGGTAGAGTTTCAATAGAGAAGGTATCCTGAGGTAGAGTTTCAATAGAGAAGGTATTCTGAGGTAGAGTTTCATTAGAGAAGGTATTCTGAGGTAGAGTTTCAATAGAGAAGGTATCCTGAGATAGTGTTTCATTATAAGGTATTCTGAGGTAGAGTTTCAATAGAGAAGGTATTCTGAGGTAGAGTTTCATTAGAGAAGGTATCCTGAGGTAGAGTTTCAATAGAGAAGGTATTCTGAGGTAGAGTTTCATTAGAGAAGGTATTCTGAGGTAGAGTTTCAATAGAGAAGGTATCCTGAGGTAGAGTTTCAATAGAGAAGGTATTATGAGGTAGAGTTTCAATAGAGAAGGTATTCTGAGGTAGAGTTTCATTAGAGAAGGTATTCTGAGGTAGAGTTTCAATAGAGAAGGTATCCTGAGGTAAAGTTTCAATAGAGAAGGTATCCTGAGGTAGAGTTTCATTAGAGAAGGTATTCTGAGGTAGAGTTTCAATAGAGAAGGTATTCTGAGGTAGAGTTTCATTAGAGAAGGTATTCTGAGGTAGAGTTTCAATAGAGAAGGTATCCTGAGGTAGAGTTTCAATAGAGGAGGTATCCTGAGGTAGAGTTTCATTAGAGAAGGTATTCTGAGGTAGAGTTTCAATAGAGAAGGTATCCTGAGGTAGAGTTTCAATAGAGAAGGTATCCTGAGGTAGAGTTTCAATAGAGAAGGTATTCTGAGATAATGTTTCATTAGAATGTATCCTGAGGTAATTTTTCATTAGAGAAGGTATCCTGAGGTAGAGTTTCATTAGAAGGTATTCAGAGGTAGACTTTCAATAGAGAAGGTATTCTGAGGTAATGTTTCATTAGAGAAGGTATCCTGAGGTAATGCTTCATTAGAGAAGGTATTCTGAGGCAGAGAATCATTAGAGAAGGTATCCTGAGGTAATGTTTCATTAGAGAAGGTATTCTGAGGTAGAGTTTCAATAGAGAAGGTATCCTGAGGTAAAGTTTCAATAGAGAAGGTATCCTGAGGTAGAGTTTCATTAGAGAAGGTATTCTGAGGTAGAGTTTCAATAGAGAAGGTATTCTGAGGTAGAGTTTCATTAGAGAAGGTATTCTGAGGTAGAGTTTCAATAGAGAAGGTATCCTGAGGTAGAGTTTCAATAGAGGAGGTATCCTGAGGTAGAGTTTCATTAGAGAAGGTATTCTGAGGTAGAGTTTCAATAGAGAAGGTATCCTGAGGTAGAGTTTCAATAGAGAAGGTATCCTGAGATACTGTTTCATTAGAATGTATCCTGAGGTAATGTTTCATTAGAGAAGGTATCCTGAGGTAGAGTTTCATTAGAAGGTATTCAGAGGTAGACTTTCAATAGAGAAGGTATTCTGAGGTAATGTTTCATTAGAGAAGGTATCCTGAGGTAATGTTTCAATAGAGAAGGTATCCTGAGGTAGAGTTTCATTAGAGAAGGTATCCTGAGGTAATGTTTCATTATAAGGTATTCTGAGGTAGGGTTTCATTAGAGAAGGTAACCTGAGGTAGAGTTTCATTAGATAATGTATTCTGAGGTAATGTTTCACTAGAGAAGGTATTCTGAGGTAGTGTTTCATTATAAGGTATCCTGAGGTAATGTTTCATTAGAGAAGGTATCCTGAGGTAATGTTTCATTAGAGAAGGTATCCTGAGGTAATGTTTCATTAGAGAAGGTATCCTGAGGTAATGTTTCATTATAAAGTATTCTGAGGTAATGTTCCCTGACAGACCTTGAAGTGTTTTCCAAATGGCACCCTATTCCCTACATAGTGCACTACTTTTGACCAGAACCCTATGGGCCGTGGTCTAGAGTAGTGCCATTTGGGACACTACCTTCAGACATCAGACAGACTGGCAACGTGCCACTCAACAAACCCACATGTTAACACGACGTCAATTAAACAGGTCTCTCCACCTGGGTGATAAACACACCGGGTGTGTGTCACAAATGGCACCATATTCCCTATATAGTGCACTACTTTTAATCATTTCCATATAGATGCAATAGGACACAGACACGGTGTCTAGCTCAGTCAGAAACCTGATAGAGAAGTGATGTAAGATCTATAGAACAGGAACCTATCAAAGAGTCCCTAGTGGGAAGAATAATGTGTGTGTGTGTGTGTGTGTGTGTGTGTGTGTGTGTGTGTGTGTGTGTGTGTGTGCACCTGATAAGAAAATAAAAGAAGGTTAGACAAGTTGCAGCCCTGCCTAGCCCTCTCCTTCATATCTTTCCTTCCTCTCTCTCCTTCCTCCCTCTCCTTCCTCCCTCTCCTTCCTCCCTCTCCTTCCGCCCTCTCCTTCTGCCCTCTTCTTCCTCTCTCTCCTTCCTCCCTCTCCTTCCTCCCTCTCCTTCCTCCCTCTCCTTCTGCCCTCTTCTTCCTCTCTCTCCTTCCTCCCTCTCCTTCCTCCCTCTCCTTCCTCCCTCTCCTTCCGCCCTCTCCTTCCTCTCTCTCCTTCCTCTCTCTCCTTCCTCCCTCTCCTTCTGCCCTCTTCTTCCTCTCTCTCCTTCCTCTCTCTCCTTCCTCCATCTCCTTCCTCCTTTCTCCTTGTTCACTCACCCTGTCTCCTTCCACCCTCCTCCCTCTCCTTCCGCCCTCTCCTTCCTCTTTCTTCTTCCTCTCTCTCCTTCCTCCCTCTCCTTCCTCTCTCTTCTTCCTCCCTCTCCTTCCTCTCTCTTCTTCCACTCTCTCCTTCCTCCCTCTCCTTCCGCCCTCTTCTTCCTCTCTCTCCTTCCTCTCTCTCCTTCCTCCTTTCTCCTTCTTCCCTCACCCTCTCTTTTTCATCCCTCCTCCCTCTCCTTCCTCCCTCCTCACTCTCCTTCCTCCTTCCTCCCTCTCCTTCATCCCTCTCCTTCTCAGAGAAATAAGACTGGTCCCACCCTCATTATTAAGGCATATTCTGGTCTCAGAGAAATAAGACTGGTCCCACCCTCATTATTAAGGGATCGTCTGGTCTCAGAGAAATAAGACTGGTCCAACCCTCATTATTAAGGGATCGTCTGGTCTCAGAGAAATAAGACTGGTCCAACCCTCATTATTAAGGGATCGTCTGGTCTCAGAGAAATAAGACTGGCCCCACCCTCATTATTAAGGGATCGTCTGGTCTCAGAGGAATAAGACGGGTCCCACCCTCATTATTAAGGCATTGTCTTGTCTACTGTATATTCAATTTACAGATTTAGACTACTGTATATTCTACTATATATTCTACTATATATTCTACTATATATTCTACTGTATATTCTACTATATATTCTACTGTATATTCTACTGTATATTCTACTGTATATTCTACAGTATATTCTACTGTATATTCTACTATATATTCTACTGTATATTCTACAGTATATTCTACTGTATATTCTACTGTATATTCTACTGTATATTCTACTACATATTCCCTATACAAGTTTAGGCTACTATATAGTCTACTGTATATTCTACTGTATATTCTAGAGTATATTATACTACATATTCTATATACAAGTTTAGGCTACTATATAGTCTACTGTATATTCTACTGTATATTCTATAGTATATCCTACTATATAGTCTACTGTATATTCTACTGTATATTCAATATACAGATTTAGGCTACTATATATTCTAGAGTATATCCTACTATATATTCTACTGTATGTTCTACTGTATATTCTAGAGTATATTCTACTATATATTCTATATACAAGTTTAGGCTACTATATATTCTACTGTATATTATAGAATATATTCTAGTATATATTCTACAATATATTCTACTGTATTTTCTAGAGTATATTATACTATATATTATATATACAAGTTTAGGCTACTTTATATTCTACTGTATATTCTACAGTATATTCTACTATATATTCTACTGTATATTCTACAGTATATTCTACTACATATTCTATATACAAGTTTAGGCTACTATATAGTCTACTGTATATTCTACTGTATATTCTAGAGTATATTATACTACATATTCTATATACAAGTTTAGGCTACTATATAGTCTACTGTATATTCTACTGTATATTCAATATACAGATTTAGGCCACTGTATATTCTAGAGTATATCCTACTATATATTCTACTGTATATTCTAGAGTATATCCTACTATATATTCTACTGTATATTCTACTGTATATTCTAGAGTATATTCTACAATATATTCTACTGTATATTCTACTATATATTCTATATACAAGTTTAGGCTACTATATATTCTACTGTATATTCTACTGTATATTCTAGAGTATATTCTAGAGTATATTCTACTGCATATTCTAGAGTATATTCAACTATCCATTCTATTGTATATTCTACCTCTCAGATGGTGTAGGGTTTTCCTCTTTGGTGAGGACAAAGATTTTGGGTCGTCACTATTTACCACAGCCACAAAGTCATAATCTCCTTTCATTAAAACAAAGGAGATTGTTTTAGTGACCTATAAGTGACCTATAACCTTAACCACACTGCTAACCTTATGCCTAACCGCAACCTTAAATTAGCCAAATTAGCCAAAAAATAAGGTCTGAGGTTAACACGGGTTTAGGAGATCTGATATGTTTTGTTCTAGAAGTTAATATCAGTCAAGTTAACATGACCTTTATAATTTATGAAGCCATTATTTTGTTCATCTGATTTGTATTTATTCTAAAAATGCTTAAACCTTGTGTTTACCGCAGACCTTCTGCATTCATCCAAAACCCCATCATTTCCCCATAGGCTTTGGCCAACTAGCCATGGTGGAGTTAAAGCCGACCAAAAGATGCCATCACTGTTGATCTCCGATAAGGAGAATGAACAGAGGAGGGTGTGTGTGTGTGTAGTGTAGCCTCTACCAGAGGGGGGTTGTGGGTAGTGTAGTTTGTTCTGTACCTCTGTGGAAATCATCCTGTCAAAGGAGAATATCATGTTTTTTTATCACAAAATTCACATTTGATTATTTGGCTTTCAAAATCCTCTTTTTAATTTTCCCGTACTGACTGTCCCGTACTGACTGTCCCGTACTGACTGTCCCGTACTGACTGTCCCGTACTGACTGTCCCGTACTTACTGTCCCGTACTGACTGTCCCGTACTGACTGTCCCGTACTGACTGTCCCGTACTTACTGTCCCGTACTGACTGTCCCGTACTGACTGTCCCGTACTGACTGTCCCGTACTGACTGCCCCGTACTGACTGTCCCGTACTGACTGTGCCGTACTGACTGGCCCGTACTGACTGTCCCGTACTGACTGTCCCGTACTGACAGTCCCTGTCCCGTACTGACTGTCCCGTACTGACTGTCCCTGTCCCGTACTGACTGTCCCTGGCGTGTTTCGCACAGCCTGCCATGTTGTTGTCTATAGGGTGTCAATATAATATCATCGAGTCCACCAGGCATAGTATCTGCATTGACAAGGTTGTGAATGTCAGTCACTAGATTTTTATTAGTAAGGTGATTCCCCAAGGACTACCCTATTCCCTATGAAGTGCACCCCCCCCCCCCCAGGGTTCAAAGGGCTCTGGCCGAAAGTTGTGCACTATATAGGGAATAAAGAGCCGTTTGGGACACAGTCTTGCAAGCCTTTCAGTGTAGAAAAACATTTTACGCAATTGTTTTTGTTTGTTTGTGTTTTTATTTTTTTTTATTTACAAAAACCCACCCTCATCTGTCCCCTAAAACGAACACAACAAGCAACATATTGAGTGCACAGTTGGGCTGGTAGGAACATTTGTAACTTGTTTGTAAGCTCTTGAACTAACAGTGGATTTGAAGACTGAGGAATAACTGAGAGCAGCAATAAGTGGCTGGCTTCAAGAGAAAATACTTGGAACACACATCCAATGTTTCTCTCTTCTCCCCTCAGACTGTTTTTAATGGCATCTGCATCCGTTATGAATGAAAATAGGACCAGGCAACACAACCACCATCATTATTACCACCACCACCATCAACACCACTACCACCACCATCAACACCACCACCATCAACACCACCACCATCATTATTACCACCACCACCATCAACACCACCACCACCACCATCACCACCACCACCATCAACACCACCACCATCATTATTACCACCACCACCATCAACACCACCACCACCACCATCAACACCACCACCATCAACACCACCACAACCACCACCATCATCACCACCACCATCAACACCACCACCATCAACACCACCACCACCACCACCACCACCATCATTATTAACACCACCACCATCAACACCACCACCACCACCACCACCACCACCACCATCATTATTAACACCACCACCATCAACACCACCACCACCACCACCACCACCATCATTATTAACACCACCACCATCAACACCACCACCACCACCATCACCACCACCACCACCACCACCATCATTATTACCACCACCACCATCAACACCATCACCACCACCACCATCATTATTACCACCACCACCACCACCACCACCACCACCACCATCATTATTAACACCACCACCATCATCACCACCACCATCAACACCACCACCATCAACACCACCACCACCACCACCACCACCACCACCATCATTATTAACACCACCACCATCATCACCACCACCATCAACACCACCACCATCAACACCACCACCACCACCACCACCATCATTATTAACACCACCACCATCAACACCACCACCACCACCATCAACACCATCACCACCACCACCATCATTATTACCACCACCACCACAACCACCATCAACACCACCACCACCACCACCACCACCACCACCACCACCATCATTATTACCACCACCACAACCACCACCACCACCATCAACACCACCACCATCACCACCACCATTATTACCACCACCACCACCACCACCACCACCACCACCACCACCACCACACCACCACCACCATCACCACCACCACCACCACCACCACCACCACCATCATTATTACCACCACCACCACCACCACCACCATCAACACCATCACCACCACCATTATTACCACCACCAACACCACCACCACCACCACCACCACCACCACCATCATTATTACCACCACTACCATCAACACCACCACCACCACCACCATCACCACCACCACCACCATCATTATTACCACCATCAACACCACCACCACCACCACCACCATCACCACCACCACCACCACCATCATTATTACCACCACCACCATCAACACCACCACCACCACCACCATCACCACCACCATCATTATTACCACCACCACCACCACCACCATCAACACCATCAACACCACCACCATCTACACCACCACCACCAACACCACCATCAACACCACCACCATCATTATTACCACAACCACCATCAACACCACCACCACCATCATCATCTCCACCACCACCACCATCATTACCACCACCAACACCACCACCATCACCACCACCGTCATTACCACCACCACCACCACCATCACCACCACCATCACCACCATCATCATCATCATCATTAACACCACCACCACCACCATCACCATCACCACCAACACCAACACCACCACCATCACACCACCATCATTACCACCACCACCACCACCATCACCATCACCACCACCACCACCACCAACACTATCACCACCAACACCATCAACACCACCATCACCACCACCACCTCCACCACCATCATCATCATTACCACCACCACCACTATCATCATCACCACCACCATCATTACCACCACCACCACCACCACCACCATCATCACCACCACCACCATCACCATCAACATTTCCACCACCATCATCATCATCATCACCACCATCACCACCACCACCATCACCACCACCATCACCACCACCACCACCACCATCGCCACCCTTAATGCCACTGTGTCCCAAATGGCACTCTATCCCTTTGCAGTGCACTGGTTTTGACAGGAGCCCCAAAGACCCTGGTGGAAAGTAGCCCACTACTAAAGGGTTCTGTTTGGGACTCAGATCAAAACCAAGTACCTACCAGATGAATGATGTCACTAAACCCCATTTTTCAACCCTTCCTATTATAGGGAACGCTAACAGGAACGTTAACCCGCGCCCGAACCGAACTGAACCCCGAGTACCTGGACCTCCGCTCCAGGGCCGAGCTCAACCCAGAATACTGGACCCCATGCACACCTCTAGTGAGTACCGCTGTCTCCTCAAATCTCTCACCGCTGAGCTCAGTCATAGTATCACCAAAACCCACCACTCCACTCCTGGGATGTGTCCCAAATGGATGCCTAGTCCCGATTTAGTACACTACCCAATGTGCCCTGGTCAAAGGTAGTGCACTAAATAGAGACTAAGGGTCTATTTGGGAGGGTGACAATACTTTCTGTTCTTCTGCTGTGAAACACCACTGACAGAGACCTTGGTGTTCTGACTGTTTCTCGATGTTCTGCCTGTTTCTCTCATGTTAAACACCACTGACAGAGACCTTGATGTTCTGCCTGTTTCTCTCATGTTAAACACCACTGACAGAGACCATGATGTTCTGCCTGTTTCTCAATGTTCTGCCTGTTTCTCTCTGTGAAACACCACTGACAGAGACCTTGGTGTTCTGCCTGTTTCTCTCTGTGAAACACCACTGACAGAGACCTTGGTGGTGTGACGGTTTCTCAATGTTCTGCCTGTTTCTCTCATGTTAAACACCACTGACAGAGACATTGGTGTTCTGCCTGTTTCTCTCTGTGAAACACCACTGACGGAGACATTGGTGTTCTGACTGTTTCTCAATGTTCTGCCTGTTTCTCTCATGTTAAACACCACTGACAGAGACCTTGGTGTTCTGCCTGTTTCTCTCAATGTGAAACACCACTGACAGAGACCTTGGTGTTCTGACTGTTTCTCTCTGTGAAACACCACTGACAGAGACCTTGGTGTTCTGCCTGTTTCTCTGGGTGTTGTATATAGTATTACTATGAAGGAGGGTGTTGTATATAGTATTACTATGAAGGAGGGTGTTGTATACTGTAGATAGTATTACTATGAAGGAGGGTGTTGTATACTGTAGATAGTATTACTATGAAGGAGGGTGTTGTATACTGTAGATAGTATTACTATGAAGGAGGGTGTTGTATACTGTATATAGTATTACTATGAAGGAGGGTGTTGTATATAGTATTACTATGAAGGAGGGTGTTGTATACTGTATATAGTATTACTATGAAGGAGGGTGTTGTATACAGTATTACTATGAAGGAGGGTGTTGTATACTGTAGATAGTATTACTATGAAGGAGGGTGTTGTATACTGTAGATAGTATTACTATGAAGGAGGGTGTTGTATACTGTATACAGTATTACTATGAAGGAGGGTGTTGTATACAGTATTACTATGAAGGAGGGTGTTGTATATAGTATTACTATGAAGGAGGGTGTTGTATATAGTATTACTATGAAGGAGGGTGTTGTATATAGTATTACTATGAAGGAGGGTGTTGTATATAGTATTACTATGAAGGAGGGTGTTGTATATAGTATATTGTATTACTATGAAGGAGGGTGTTGTATACAGTATTACTATGAAGGAGGGTGTTGTATATAGTATTACTATGAAGGAGGGTGTTGTATATAGTATATTGTATTACTATGAAGGAGGGTGTTGTATATAGTATTACTATGAAGGAGGGTGTTGTATATAGTATTACTATGAAGGAGGGTGTTGTATACAGTATTACTATGAAGGAGGGTGTTGTATACTGTATATAGTATTACTATGAAGGAGGGTGTTGTATACTGTAGATAGTATTACTATGAAGGAGGGTGTTGTATACTGTAGATAGTATTACTATGAAGGAGGGTGTTGTATACTGTAGATAGTATTACTATGAAGGAGGGTGTTGTATACTGTAGATAGTATTACTATAAAGGAGGGTGTTGTATACAGTATTACTATGAAGGAGAAGGAGGCTGTTCATGGAAACACGTCTTGTTATCTTTCTAGAGGAAACTAACAGTTCTCTCTTCAGGTTTTATATGGAGAAAGCATGTACATGTATTCTGATTAGGATTACACAGGCTGGCCTTGGGAGCATTTCCTTTCCTTAATTGGTCTTTTGACCAATCAGATCAGTTCTGAGAAATATCTGAGGTGAAACGATAGGATGTGATTGGTCAAAATACCAATTATTGGAAGAAGCGTATCAGAATTGTGCTGCCAGCCTTATAAACCTGTTTTACACTTAACGTTTGTTGTGTGAGTAGAAGTTCCTGTTCAGTGGTTCTTCTAACCAGGAAGTGGAACATTACGTTCCTTTACTGCTTATCTGATTGGTGTTGGAGAATAGCTTACTGCTCAGCCTGATTGATTGGTGTTGGAGAATAGCTTACTGCTCAGCTTGATTGATTGGTGTTGGAGAATAGCTTACTGCTCAGCTTGATTGATTGGTGTTGGAGAATAGCTTACTGCTCAGATTGATTGATTGGTGTTGGAGAATAGCTTACTGCTCAGCTTGATTGATTGGTGTTGGAGAATAGCTTACTGCTCAGCTTGATTGATTGGTGTTGGAGAATAGCTTACTGCTCAGCTTGATTGATTGGTGTTGGAGAATAGCTTACTGCTCAGCTTGATTGATTGGTGTTGGAGAATAGCTTACTGCTCAGCTTGATTGATTGGTGTTGGAGAATAGCTTACTGCTCAGCTTGATTGATTGGTGTTGGAGAATAGCTTACTGCTCAGCTTGATTGATTGATTGATTGAGTTTTGGAGAATATCTTACTGCTCAGCTTGATTGATTGATTGATTGGTGTTGGAGAATATCTTACTGCTCAGCCTGATTGATTGGTGTTGGAGAATAGCTTACTGCTCAGCCTGATTGATTGATTGGTGTTGGAGAATAGCTTACTGCTCAGCCTGATTGATTGATTGGTGTTGGAGAATAGCTTACTGCTCAGCTTGATTGATTGATTGGTGTTGGAGAATAGCTTACTGCTCAGCCTGATTGATTGATTGGTGTTGGAGAATAGCTTACTGCTCAGCTTGATTGATTGATTGAAGTACTTATTGTTGTTTACTCTCATAGTGGAATAATGAGAATCTGTGACACACAGAGTCGAGTATTTCTCATGTTCATTGGAGCAAATGTCACTACGGTGTGACTGAATGGTGAATGAAACAGTTTAATGTGTCTAGTTTTGTTTTCCAAACTCGTTGTCAGATCAATATGTAGAGAAAATGTTCAGAAAGTCAATGACCGCCTGCTGTGTTCCCTTAGACTACACACCAGATGAACAACAAGCAACAAAAACACCTAAACACACACTACTGTGTTCCCTTACACTACACACCCCACTAGCAACACGAAAGAAAACACCTACACACACCCTCTAACAAGCTCGTCTGCGCCAGTCGGCCTCCTCAGGGCTTGCGTGGGTGGCGGGAAAGATCCTGCTCTCTGATTGGTTGGCAGTGTGATACTGCCTGCTATACTGCTACAGTGGCAAGGAAAAGAAGGTGAACCCTTTGGAATTACCTGGATTTCTGCATAAATTGGTCATACAATTTTATCTGATCTTCATCTACTGTAAGTCACAACAATAGGACAAACATAGTGAGCTTAAACTAATAACACAGACATTATTGTAATTTTTGGGGCGGCAGGGTAGCCTAGTGGTTAGAGCGCTGGACTAGTAACCGAAAGGTTGCAAGTTCAAATCCCCGAGCTGACAAGGTACAAATCTGTCGTTCTGCCCCTGAACAGGCAGTTAACCCACTGTTCCCAGGCTGTCATTGAAAATAAGAATTTGTTCTTAACTGACTATATTGAATACATCATTTAAACGTTCACAGTGTAGGTTGGGAAAAGTATGTGAACCCTTGAGGCTAATGACTTCTAATTGGAGTCAGGAGTCAGCTAACCTGGAGTCCAATCAATGAGACGATGTTGGTTAGAGCTGAAAATGTGAGTTTGCTTTTCACAAGAAGCACTGCCTGATGTGAAACATGCCTCGAACAGAAGAGATCTCAGAAGACCTAAGAATGTGAATTGTTGACTTGCATAAAGCTGGAAAGGGTTACAAAAGTATCTCTAAAAGCCTTGATGTTCATCAGTCCACAGTAAGACATGGTCTATAAATGGAGAAAGTTCAGCACTGTCCCTCCCTCCCTGTCCACTGGTTATCCTTCCCTCCCTGTCCACTGGCTATCCTTCCCTCCCTCCCTGTCCACTGGCTATCCTTCCCTCCCTCCCTGTCCACTGGCTATCCTTCCCTCCCTCCCTGTCCCTCCCTCCCTGTCCACTGGCTATCCTTCTGTCCCTCCCTCCCTGTCCACTGGCTATCCTTCCCTCCCTCCCTGTCCCTCCCTCCATGTCCAGTGGCTATCCCTCCCTGTCCCTCCCTGTCCCTCCCTCCCTGTCCCTCCCTCCCTGTCCAGTGGCGATCCCTCCCTCCCTCCCTGTCCCTCCCTCCCTGTCCAGTGGCTATCCCTCCCTCCCTGTCCCTCCCTCCCTGTCCAGTGGCTATCCCTCCCTCCCTGTCCCTCCCTGTCCAGTGGTTATCCCTCCCTCCCTATCCCTCCCTCCCTGTCCAGTGGCTATCCCTCCCTCCCTGTCCAGTGGTTATCCCTCCCTCCCTGTCCCTCCCTGTCCAGTGGTTATCCCTCCCTCCCTGTCCCTCCCTGTCCAGTGGTTATCCCTCCCTCCCTGTCCCTCCCTGTCCAGTGGTTATCCCTCCCTCCCTGTCCCTCCCTGTCCAGTGGTTATCCCTCCCTCCCTGTCCCTCCCTGTCCAGTGGTTATCCCTCCCTCCCTGTCCCTCCCTGTCCAGTGGGTTGTGCCTTTAGACTCTAGTCATGTGTCATGTCTGCTGTATCCTTGTCACTCTACCCCGCCCTTACTCCTACTTCCTCAGATACCCCTCGATCGCCCTCCCTCTCTTCATCATCAACCCTCCCTCACCCCTTACCCTCCCTCTGCCTCGCAGTCCTTAAGACTATTGTCATATCCACTGTATCGCTGTCTGTTTCCCTCCACAACCACCTACTCACCCATGCCTCGTCCCTCAGGCCTCATTTCCTGGCCACTCCGGGACGGTAAAGAAGCCGGACGCCGCTGTCGGCCTGCTGATACTCTAGCTGCATTATTTTCCGTGTCACTGCCCTCCAGATCCAGCAGGATGATGGAAGTGTGGAGAGGACCCAGGCTGTCCAAAACGGAAAGCACTCCTCTCTCTCTCGTCCTCCAGAGTGATTGGCCAGCCTTGCGCCAAATGTCACGATGCATAAAATAGAGTTGTAGACCAAAGAGAGAGCGAGATTCTATCTAAGATATGGGCCCTCAGGCTTTCTGCAGTGTAGGATGAGAGAGAGAGAGGAGGGTGACTACACACAGGATCTCTGATAGGGGCCCTCAGGCTGTCTGCAGTGTAGGATGAGAGATAGAGAAAGAGAGAGAGAGAGAGAGAGAGAGAGAGAGAGAGAGAGAGAGACAGGGAGAGAGAGAGACAGAGAGAGAGAGAGAGAGAGAGAGAGAGAGAGAGAAGGGTGACAATATACAGTATCTCTGATAGGGGCACACAAGCACTTTGCAGTATCACTTTGTATAGTCTGTTGACCCAGTCCTACAGTAGAGGAGACTGTCTCCCTGACTTGACCCAGTCCTACAGTAGAGGAGACTGTCTCCCTGACATGACCCAGTCCTACAGTAGAGGAGACTGGCTCCCTGACTTGACCCAGTCCTACAGTAGAGGAGACTGGCTCCCTGACTTGACCCAGTCCTACAGTAGAGGAGACTGTCTCCCTGACTTGACCCAGTCCTACAGTAGAGGAGACTGTCAACCTGACTTGACCCAGTCCTACAGTAGAGGAGACTGTCTCCCTGACTTGACCCAGTCCTACAGTAGAGGAGACTGTCTCCCTGACTTGACCCAGTCCTACAGTAGAGGAGACTGTCACCCTGACTTGACCCAGTCCTACAGTAGAGGAGACTGTCACCCTGACTTGACCCAGTCCTACAGTAGAGGATACTGTCATCCTGAGTTGACCCAGTCTTACAGTAGAGGAGCCTGTCTCCCTGAGTTGACCCAGTCCTACAGTAGAGGAGACTGACTCCCTGACTTGACCCAGTCCTACAGTAGAGGAGACTGTCTCCCTGAGTTGACCCAGTCCTACAGTAGAGGAGACTGACTCCCTGACTTGACCCAGTCCTACAGTAGAGGAGACTGTCTCCCTGAGTTGACCCCAGTCCTACAGTAGAGGAGACTGACTCCCTGACTTGACCCAGTCCTACAGTAGAGGAGACTGTCTCCCTGACTTGACCCAGTCCTACAGTAGAGGAGACTGTCACCCTGACTTGACCCAGTCCTACAGTAGAGGAGACTGTCATCCTGAGTTGACCCAGTCCTACAGTAGAGGAGACTGTCTCCCTGAGTTGACCCAGTCCTACAGTAGAGGAGACTGACTCCCTGACTTGACCCAGTCCTACAGTAGAGGAGACTGTCTCCCTGAGTTGACCCAGTCCTACAGTAGAGGAGACTGACTCCCTGACTTGACCCAGTCCTACAGTAGAGGAGACTGTCTCCCTGACTTGACCCAGTCCTACAGTAGAGGAGACTGTCACCCTGACTTGACCCAGTCCTACAGTAGAGGAGACTGTCTCCCTGACTTGACCCAGTCCTATAGTAGAGGAGACTGTCTCCCTGAGTTGACCCAGTCCTACAGTAGAGGAGACTGACTCCCTGACTTGACCCAGTCCTACAGTAGAGGAGACTGTCTCCCTGAGTTGACCCAGTCCTACAGTAGAGGAGTCTGACTCCCTGACTTGACCCAGTCCTACAGTAGAGGAGACTGTCTCCCTGACTTGACCCAGTCCTACAGTAGAGGAGACTGACTCCCTGACTTGACCCAGTCCTACAGTAGAGGAGACTGACTCCCTGACTTGACCCAGTCCTACAGTAGAGGAGACTGTCTCCCTGACTTGACCCAGTCCTACAGTAGAGGAGACTGACTCCCTGACTTGACCCAGTCCTACAGTAGAGGAGACTGTCTCCCTGAGTTGACCCAGTCCTACAGTAGAGGAGACTGACTCCCTGACTTGACCCAGTCCTACAGTAGAGGAGACTGTCACCCTGACTTGACCCAGTCCTACAGTAGAGGAGACTGACTCACTGACTTGACCCAGTCCTACAGTAGAGGAGACTGTCTCCCTGACTTGACCCAGTCCTACAGTAGAGGAGACTGTCTCCCTGACTTGACCCAGTCCTACAGTAGAGGAGACTGGCTCCCTGACTTGACCCAGTCCTACAGTAGAGGAGACTGTCTCCCTGACTTGACCCAGTCCTACAGTAGAGGAGACTGTCTACATGACTTGACCCAGTCCTACAGTAGAGGAGACTGTCTCCCTGAGTTGACCCAGTCCTACAGTAGAGGAGACTGACTCCCTGACTTGACCCAGTCCTACAGTAGAGGAGCCTGTCTCCCTGAGTTGACCCAGTCCTACAGTAGAGGAGACTGACTCCCTGACTTGACCCAGTCCTACAGTAGAGGAGACTGTCTCCCTGACTTGACCCAGTCCTACAGTAGAGGAGACTGTCTACATGACTTGACCCAGTCCTACAGTAGAGGAGACTGTCTCCCTGAGTTGACCCAGTCCTACAGTAGAGGAGACTGTCTCCCTGACTTGACCCAGTCCTACAGTAGAGGAGACTTTCTCCCTGAGTTGACCCAGTCCTACAGTAGAGGAGACTGACTCCCTGACTTGACCCAGTCCTACAGTAGAGGAGACTGTCTCCCTGACTTGACCCAGTCCTACAGTAGAGGAGACTGACTCCCTGACTTGACCCAGTTCTACAGTAGAGGAGACTGTCTCCCTGACTTGACCCAGTCCTACAGTAGAGGAGACTTTCTCCCTGAGTTGACCCAGTCCTACAGTAGAGGAGACTGTCACCCTGACTTGACCCAGTCCTACAGTAGAGGAGACTGTCTCCCTGACTTGACCCAGTCCTACAGTAGAGGAGACTGACTCCCTGACTTGACCCAGTCCTACAGTAGAGGAGACTGTCTCCCTGACTTGACCCAGTCCTACAGTAGAGGAGACTGTCTCCCTGACTTGACCCAGTCCTACAGTAGAGGAGACTGTCTCCCTGACTTGACCCAGTCCTACAGTAGAGGAGACTGTCTCCCTGACTTGACCCAGTCCTACAGTAGAGGAGACTGTCTCCCTGACTTGACCCAGTCCTACAGGAGAGGAGACTGTCTCCCTGACTTGACCCAGTCCTACAGTAGAGGAGACTGTCTCCCTGACTTGACCCAGTCCTACAGTAGAGGAGACTGTCTCCCTGACTTGACCCAGTCCTACAGTAGAGGAGACTGTCTCCCTGACTTGACCCAGTCCTACAGCAGATAAGCCAGCAGACATGTTGCGTCCCAATGCTTTCTGTAATCAGGAGCAGTGTTCTCCACTAGAATAATCACTTCATATTTCCTCTGGAAATTTGGACTGTCCATATGTGTACATTTACTGAGACTGTTACTGTAAGGCCCTATTTCCAACTGAATCAATGAGACTTCATTCAGCTGTCCTCCTCTCAGCTGTCCTCCTCTCAGCTGTCCTCCTCTCAGCTGTCCTCCTCTCAGCTGTCCTCCTCTCAGCTGTCCTCCTCTCATCGTTTGGCTGACTCAATGAGACCTCATTCAGCTGTCCTCCTCTCATCGTTTGGCTGAGTCAATGAGACCTCATTCAGCTGTCCTCCTCTCAGCTGTCCTCCTCTCAGCTGTCCTCCTCTCATCGTTTGGCTGACTCAATGAGACCTCATTCAGCTGTCCTCCTCTCATCGTTTGGCTGAGTCAATGAGACCTCATTCAGCTGTCCTCCTCTCAGCTGTCCTCCTCTCAGCTGTCCTCATCTCATCGTTTGGCTGAGTCAATGAGACTTCATTCAGCTGTCCTCCTCTCATCGTTTGGCTGAGTCGATGAGACCTCATTCAGCTGTCCTCCTCTCAGCTGTCCTCCTCTCAGCTGTCCTCCTCTCATCGTTTGGCTGACTCAATGAGACCTCATTCAGCTGTCCTCCTCTCAGCTGTCCTCCTCTCAGCTGTCCTCCTCATTCAGAGTAGTAATGTTGGATCATTGCCCCTCTGTCAGTAGGAGTGAGTCGGTCAGGGAGTAGTAATGTTGGATCCTTGCCCCTCTCTCCATCCCTCCCCCTCCCTCCCATTGGTCAGAGAGTAGTAATGTTGGATCATTGCTCCTCTCTCCATCCCTCCCCCTCCCTCCCATTGGTCAGAGAGTAGTAATGTTGGATCATTGCCCCTCTCTCCATCCCTCCCCCTCCCTCCCATTGGTCAGAGAGTAGTAATGTTGGATCATTGCCCCTCTCTCCATCCCTCCCCCTCCCTCCCATTGGTCAGAGAGTAGTAATGTTGGATCATTGCCCCTCTCTCCATCCCTCCCCCTCCCTCCCATTGGTCAGAGAGTAGTAATGTTGCCGAGGGGGAGAACAGAGAGCTGATGTGTCACAGCTGGATGGAATTGTTTTCCTACTCGTCTAGAGAACAGACACACGTGTGTGTGTGTGTGTGTGTGTGTGTGTGTGTGTGTGTGTGTGTGTGTGTGTGTGTGTGTGTGTGTGTGTGTGTGTGTGTGTGTGTGTGTGTGTGTGTGTGTGTGTGTGTTTGTGTCGCCCATATCAGTTAGCTGATTGTGAATTCACACACACACACAAACACTCACGCACGCACACACACACACACACACACACACACACACACACACACACACACGCAAACATGAACGCACGCACGCACACACACACACACGCACACACACACATATACACACACGCGCACACATAGTTGGCAGTGGAAATAGCCAAGGCACAAAATGATATGTGGTCATAGTATTGATCTATTGATGCAGTCCTTTAGAAGCCTCCAGACTGAGCAGAATCAACTCAGAGTGTGTGTGGGGAGACATATTGCCATTACTGGAAAATACATCAATGTATCCCCATTCTCCCAAACCCAAATGATCTCTCTCCAGCCAAGCTCTCAGGCTGTCCCAAATGGAACCCTATTCTCTATATAGTGCACTACTTTAGACCAGAGCCCTATAGAACCCTATTCCCTATATAGTGCACTACTTTAGACCAAGACCCTATAGAACCCTATTCCCTATATATAGTGCACTACTTTAGACCAGAGCCTTATAGAACCCTATTCCCTATATAGTGCACTACTTTAGACCAGAGCCTTATAGAACCCTATTCCCTACATAGTGCACTACTTTAGACCAGAGCCCTATAGAACACTATGTAGTGCACTACTTTAGACCAACATTAATTTCTGAATGTTTCTACTAGAATATCACATTTCTTGTAGAAGAGTTGAAACAATATCATTATTTTAATCTTGGTTGGAACCCAAAAAAATCTCAAATTTGGTCTCTGGTCTAATGTCCATGGCTCGTGGTTCTTGGACACAGCAAGTCTCTTCTTATTATTGGTGTCCTTTAGTAGTGGTTTCTTTGCAGCAATTCGACCATGAAGGCCTGATTCACTCAGTCTCCTCTAAACAGTTGAGATGTCTGTTACTTGAAGTCTGTGAAGCATTTATTTGGGCTGCCATTTCTGAGGCTGGTAAACTCTAATGACCTTATCCTCTGCAGCAGAGGAAACTCTGATGAACTTATCCTCTGCTGCAGAGGAAACTCTGATGAACTTATCCTCTGCTGCAGAGGAAACTCTGATGAACTTATCCTCTGCTGCAGAGGAAACTCTGATGAACTTATCCTCTGCTGCAGAGGAAACTCTGATGAACTTATCCTCTGCTGCAGAGGAAACTCTACTGAACTTATCCTCTGCTGCAGAGGAAACTCTGGGTCTTCCTTTCCTGTGCCGGTCCTCATGAGAGACAGTTTCATCAGAGCGCTTGATGTTTTGCGACTGCATTGAAGAAACTTTCAAAGTTCTTGAAATGTTCAGGATTGACTGACCTTCATGTCTTAAAGTAATGATGGACTGTCGTTTCTCTTTGCTTATTTGAGCTGTTCTTGCCACAATATGGACTTGGTCTTTAACCAAATAAGTCTATCTTCTCTATACAACCCTTACCTTGTCACAACACAACTGATTGGCTCAAATGCATTGATGCATGAATTACACAAATTAACTTTTAACAAGGCACACCTGTTAATTAAAACACATTCCAGGTGACTACCCTCATGAAGCTGGTTGAGAGAATGCCAAGAGTGTGCAAAAGCTGTTATCAAGGCAAAGGCTGGCTACTTTGATGAATCTCAAATATAAAATATATGACGACTTAACACTGTTTGTTTTAACACTACATGATTCTTATTCCTAAACATTTCATAGTTTTGATGTCTTCACTATTCAGTGTATAAAATAGTGCAAAAAGAAAGACCAATGAGTGGGTGTGTGAGTGGGTGTGTCCTAACTTTTGACTGATGTCATTTAGAACGCATATTTAAGTGTCAGTCACCTTTTAATTGGATCTGACAAGAACAAGATGTATCCGTGTTTCCTAACTCAATATTGTCTCATTTCCCCTCACGCTATTATTCCATACGAGCCCAAGGCAAATACAATTAGGATGTTTACACACGGTGGCAAATGTATTATTGTGGTAGAGCCGGACGGACCTGGCATGTGAATGAGACTGGTGTCGTCAGACTGTCTGCAACACTCGATTGGGCAATCTGAGGTCATGTGACTGAGACTGGTGTCGTCAGACTGTCTGCTGTAACGTAACACTCGATTGGACAATCTGAGGTCATGTGACTGAGACTGGTGTCGTCAGACTGTCTGCTGTAACGTAACACTCGATTGGACAATCTGAGGTCATGTGACTGAGACTGGTGTCGTCAGACTGTCTGCTGTAACGTAACACTCGATTGGACAATCTGAGGTCATGTGACTGAGACTGGTGTCGTCAGACTGTCTGCTGTAACGTAACACTCGATTGGACAATCTGAGGTCATTTGACTGAGACTGATGTCGTCAGACTGTCTGCTGTAACGTAACACTCGATTGGACAATCTGAGGTCATTTGACTGAGAACGGGGTTGGAATATATTTCCCCAAATACCTTTCTCTCTGTCTGTCTGTCTGTGTGTGTGTGTGTGTGTGTGTGTGTGTGTGTGTGTGTGTGTGTGTGTGTGTGTGTGTGTGTGTGTGTGTGTGTGTGTGTGTGTGTGTGTGTGTGTGTCAATGGAGAGAGGTGATATCAGCTACCAGCTAGCAGTACACTCTTAGAACCTGGGTTCCAAAAGGGTTCTTAGGCTGTCCCCATAGGAGTAACCCTTGTCGGTTCCAAGTAGAACCCTTGTTGGTGCAAGGTAGAATCATTGTTGGTTCCAGGTATAACCTTTTTTGGTTCCAGGTAGAATACTTGTTGGTTCCAGGTAGAACCCATGTTGGTTCCAGGTAGATCCCTTGTTGATTCCAGGTAGAACCCTTGTTGGTTCCATGTTGAACCAGGTAGGACCCTTGTTGGTTCCATATAAAACCCTTGTTGGTTCCAGGTAGAACCCTTGTTGGTTCCATGTAGAACCAGGCATACCCTTGTTGGTTCCATGTAAAACCCTTGTTGGTTCCAGGTAGAACCCTTGTTGGTTCCAGGTAAAAACCCTTGTTGGTTCTAGGTAGAACCCTTGTTGGTTCCAGGTAGAACCCGTGTTGGTTCCAGGTAGAACCCTTGTTGGTTCCAGGTAGAACCCTTGTTGGTTCCAGGTAAAAACCCTTGTTGGTTCCAGGTAGAACCCTTGTTGGTTCCAGGTAGAACCCGTGTTGGTTCCAGGTAGAACCCTTGTTGGTTCCAGGTAGAGCCCTTCCTGGATCCATGTAGAACCCTTGTTGGTTCCAGGTATAACCCTGGTTGGTTCCAAGTAGAACCCTTGTTGGTTCCAGGTATAACCCTTGTTGGTTCCAGGTAGAACCCTTGTTGGTTCCAGGTAGAACCCTTCCTGGTTCCATGTAGAACCCTTGTTGGTTCCAGGTAGAACACTTGTTGGTTCCATGTAAAACCCTTGTTGGTTCCAGGATGAACCCTTGCTGGTTCCAGGTAGAACCCTTGTTGGATCCAGGTAGAACCCTTGTTGGGTCCAGGTAGAACCCTTGCTGGTTCCAGGTAGAACCCTTGTTGGATCCAGGTAGAACCCTTGTTGGGTCCAGGTAGAACCCTTGCTGGTTCCAGGTAGAACCCTTGTTGGATCCAGGTAGAACCCGTGTTGGTTCCAGGTAGAACCCTTGTTGGTTCCAGGTAGATAAAGCCATTGGACTGTAGAATGGACTGTGTGTTTTTTCTGCAGGTTCATTGAGAATGGCATAGTACCTTATCTTCTATACAGTGTGCTACTGTTGACCAGGACTCATAGAGAATATCTTCTATACAGTGTGCTACTGTTGACCAGGACTCATAGAGAATATCTTCTATACAGTGTGCTACTCATGAAAACCAGTCAGTATCTGGTGTGACCCCCATTTACCTCATGAAAACCAGTCAGTATCTGGTGTGACCCCCATTTACCTCATGAAAACCAGTCAGTATCTAGTGTGATCCCCATTTACCCCATGAAAACCAGTCAGTACCTGGTGTGACCCCCATTTACCTAATGAAAACCAGTCAGTATCTGGTGTGACCCCCATTTACCTCATGAAAACCAGTCAGTATCTGGTGTGACCCCCATTTACCTCATGAAAACCAGTCAGTATCTGGTGTGACCCCATTTACCTCATGAAAACCAGTCAGTATCTGGTGTGACCCCCATTTACCTCATGAAAACCAGTCAGTATCTGGTGTGACCCCCATTTACCTCATGAAAACCAGTCAGTATCTGGTGTGACCCCCATTTACCTCATGAAAACCAGTCAGTATCTAGTGTGATCCCCATTTACCCCATGAAAACCAGTTCAGTACCTGGTGTGACCCCCATTTACCTAATGAAAACCAGTCAGTATCTGGTGTGACCCCCATTTACCCCATGAAAACCAGTCAGTATCTGGC
This sequence comes from Oncorhynchus kisutch, assembly GCF_002021735.2. Classification (NCBI taxonomy): domain Eukaryota; kingdom Metazoa; phylum Chordata; class Actinopteri; order Salmoniformes; family Salmonidae; genus Oncorhynchus; species Oncorhynchus kisutch. The sequence continues at coordinate 67,637 of NW_022262771.1, forward strand.
GTGACCACCATTTACCTCATGAAAACCTGTCAGTATCTGGTGTGACCATTTAGCTCATGAAAACCAGTCAGCACCTGGTGTGACCCCCATTTACCCCATAAAAAATCAGTCAGTCTTGTGTGACCCCCATTTACCTCATGAAAACCAGTCAGTATCTGGTTTGACCCCCATTTACCCCATACAAACCAGTCAGTGTCTGGTGTGACTCCCATTTAGCTCATGAAAACCAGTCAGTATCTGGTGGGACCCCCATTTACCTCATGAAAACCAGTCAGTATCTAGTGTGACCCCCATTTACCTCATGAAAACCAGTCAGTATCTGGTGTGACCCCCCATTTACCTCATGAAAACCAGTCAGTATCTGGTGTGACCACCATTTACCCTCATGAATACCAGTCAGTATCTGGTGTGACCACCATTTACCTCATGAAAACCAGTCAGTATCTGGTGTGACCACCATTTACCTCATGAAAACCAGTCAGTATCTGGTGTGACCACCATTTACCTCATGAAAACCAGTCAGTATCTGGTGTGACAATTTACCTCATGAAAACCATTTGGTGTGACCCCCATTTGCCTCATGCAGCGTTACTCATCTCCTTCGCACAGAGTTGATCAGGCTGTTGATTGTGGCCCAATGTTGTCCCACTCCTCTTCAATGGCTGTGAGAAGTTGGTGGGTATTGGTGGGAACTGGAACACGTTGTCGTACACGTCGATCCAGAGCATCCCAAACATGCTCAACGGGTGACGTGTCTGGTGAGTATGCAGGCCATGGAAGAACTGAGACATTTTCAGCTTCCAGGAATTGTGTACAGATCCTTGCGACATGGGGCTGTGCATTACCATGCTGAAACATGAGGTGATGGTGGCGGATGAATGGCACGACAACGGGCCTCAGGATCTCGTCACGGTATCTCTGTGCATTCAAATTGCAATCGATAAAATGCAATTGTGTTCGTTGTCTGTAGCTTACGCCTGCCCACACCATAACCCCACCACCACCACGGGGCACTCTGTTCCACAACGTTGACATCAGCAAACCGCTCGCCCACACGACGCCATACACATGATCTGAGGCCAGTTGGACGTTCTGCCAAATTCTCTAAAGGACGTTGGGAGGTGACTTATGGTAGATAAATTCACATTAAATTCTCTGGCAACAGCTCTGCTGGACATTCCTGCAGTCAGCATGCCAATTCCAACGCTCCCTCAAAACTACAGACATCTGTGGCATTGTGTTGTGTGACAAAACTGCACATTTCTTAGAGTGGCCTTTTTATTGTCTCCCAGCACAAAGTGCACCTGTGTAATGATCATGCTGTCAGCTTCAGGACGTTGCCACATCTGTCAGGTGGATGGATTACTCACTAACAGGGATGTGTGTATGAAACACTTCTGGGATGTTTTTATTTCAGCTCGTGAAACATGGAACCAAGACATTACATGTTGTGTTTATATTCTGTATTCAGTGTAAAGACGCAGCTCATCAGTATAAATGCATACGGCCTTGGGCCTATAGGGAATAGTGGGTGTTTTGCAGCTGTAAGCGAATGAAATATAGTAAATCGACACGCCACGTAAATATACTAATGTGTGGAATTACAGTTTCCCTGCCAAGTATCTCATGTCTGTCAGAACCCATTGATAGACATCAGAATCCCCGAGTTAGTTCCCGGGAATCTGAGGAAAGAATCGTCAGATTGTTTGTTGTAGAGTCCTTGTGACAGGCTGGTGGTTCCTCACGTACTGTAGTCTGAGGGAGAAAATGACACGGTTCAGACCACATGATGTTTACATCTACTAAATGTCTTACAATCACTCTTCCTTGTTCCTTTTTACTCGCGGAGGTCAACCGCTAGTTATATTCATCTCTGAAATGATCAGGGGGCCGAGTTACAACACTAGGTCTTTATATTGCGCGGCCTTGTGACAGACGCGATGGGTTTTCTCACACATACAGTAGTAGCCTGAGGGATCCGATGCAATGAAACAGCCGACTGTCTGACTGGAGTAGACAGGCAGTGTGTGTCATGATGTGCTTTCGGGCTCAATGTTTGGCTGAGGGTGACGTGGGAGGAGACCGGGAGGTATTCCAGTGACACATTAAGATTCTAGAATCTGTAAACCCTTCTAGAACACACATAGAGAGACCTACAGTGGCCCGGAGGGTCAAACTGTTCTGGTCCACTATAGAGACCTGATTTTAGATAGTTTCTACTTTACATTTCTACTTCAGTTTTTTTTTTGAAGTTTTCGTTAGTCTGCTTGTATCAACCCAAAATGACTCCCTGTTGCCAAGTGCACTACTTTTGACCAGGGAATAGAATTGTATTTGTGACACAACCTATGATTCTATGAAAGATCAAGGTGAATACAATCATCTGAAATGACTGTAGCTGCTTTCAGACACCCAGTGTGCTGCATTCCCCAAGGTGACTGGCTTTGATCCCAAATTACTAGCAGCAACCCTCCCTGATCTTACTGTGGTGTGTTCCCAAGAGTTTGGTCTCTCCTTCTCACCCTCCCAGTTCTCCACTCTCTCTGTCTCTGTCTCTGAAATGGAGGCTGGTCCCTGCTAGATTCTTCCCTCTCACC
>NW_022262771.1:70333-87833 GCF_002021735.2 Oncorhynchus kisutch
GGGGATATGAGGGGAACAGGGGGAAGAAAGGGGGATATGAGGGGAACAGGGGGGAGGAAAGAAAGGGGATATGAGGGAACAGGGGGGGAAAGAAAGGGGGGGATATGAGGGGAACAGGGGGGAAGAAAGGGGGATATGAGGGGAACAGGGGAAAGAAAGGGGGATATGAGGGGAACAGGGGGGAAAGAAAGGGGGATATGAGGGGAACAGGGGGAAAGAAAGAAAGGGGGGATATGAGGGGAACAGGGGGAGAAAGAAAGGGGGATATGAGGGGAACAGGGGAGAAAGAAAGGGGATATGAGGGGAACAGGGGGAAAGAAAGAAAGGGGCATGAAAAGGAGGGGGAGGGGAAGGAAGGATGAAAGAGAGGAAGGAAGGAAGGAAGAAGGAAGAGAGGAAGAAGGAAGGAAGGAAGGAAGAGAGAAGGAAGGAAGGAGGAAGGAGGAAGGAAGGAAAGGAAGGAAGGAAGGAAGGAAGGAAGGGAAAGGAAGGAAGGAAGGAAGGAAGGAAGGGAAGGAAAGGAAGGAAGGAAGAAAGGAGGAGAGAGGAAGGAAGGAAGGAAGGAAGAGAGGAAGGAGAAGAAGAGAGGAAGGAAGGAAGGAAGAGAGGAAGGAAGGAAGGAAGGAAGAGAGGGAAGGAAGAAGGAAGGAAAGAGAGAGAAGGAAGGAAGGAAGGAAGGAAGAGAGGAAGAGAGGAAGAGAGGAAGGAAGGAAGGAAGAGAGGAAGGAAGGAAGGAAAGGAGGAAAGGAAGGAAGGAAGGAAGGAAGGAAGAAGAGGAAGGAAGGAAGGCACGAAGGAAGGAAGAATGATGAAGAGAGGAAGAAGGAAGGAAGGAAGAAAGAAAGGAAAGGAAGACGAAGGAAGGTTGAAGATGGAGGAAGGGAATGAGAGATGGTGGAGGAATTAAGTCAGATACTATAGCCTGTAGCAGTCAACAGCGTGATGGGTGATGGGTAACTTGATCTAGATAAGCACAGAGAAACAAAGAAGAGGAGGGAGGGAGAGAGAGGAAGAGAGAGAGGGAGATAAAGGGAGAGAGAGAGGGAGGGAGGGAGAGCACTCTGGCCCTCCTCAACATCTCTTTGTTTACGAGGAGGTTAGATTTAACTCCATCACATCACACAGCAACCTGGTGAGTAAGGAGAGGGGGACTGGGGGAGGGGATGAAGGGAGAGATGGGGGAGGGATGGGGAAGGATAGTAGAGGGTATATGATATGGGGGAGGGAGGGGGAAGGATAGTAGAGGGTATATGAATATGGGGGAGGGATGGGGAAGGATAGTAGAGGGTATATGAGATGGGGGAGGGATGGGGAAGGATAGTAGAGGGTATCCGATATGGGGAGGGATGGGAAGGATAGTAGAGGGTATTGAGATGGGGGAGGGATGGGGAAGGATAGTAGAGGGTATATGAGATGGGGAGGGATGGGAAGGATAGTAGAGGGTATATGAGAAGGGGGGAGGATGGGGAAGGATAGTAGAGGGTATATTGAGATGGGGGAGGGATGGGGGAAGGATAGTAGGGGGATATGAGATGGGGGAGGGATGGGGAAGGATAGTAGAGGGTATATGATATAATTACAAGCTACGTTTTAAGGAAGAAATAAGCATCGGTATGAAACCGAAAAATGTAATAATTTTCCATGACCATGGGGCTGTTACTGTTACCGTATTACCACCACACCGGCGGCCACGAGGCATGACCACAGATGAATCATGACTGTAGCCAAATTCCACGTGACCGTTTTGTCACGGTAACTAGGCTCCTCCGAGTTGTGATGCTGCTGATGGTCATTAGTAGCGTATCAAACCTTTCACTTTGTTTCTCATTAGAGTCCCATCATGCAGCCTTAGAATGTATCACACATTAAAACATCTAAGTTACATTATCAACTCTAAGTTCAACATTTAAGGAGGATCTGTGTCTTTCTAATCATCATTAGAGTCCCATCATGCAGCCTTAGATTGTATCAAACATTAAAACATCTATCCCAACATTTGTATCACAACTAAAGTTACATTATCAACTCTAAGTTCAACATTTAAGGAGGATCTGTGTCTTTGTTAAAACTGCTCAACACATGTTGAGCGTGTTCACACTCCCTCAAATCATTTAGAGAATATATTCTTTCTATTTTATATCTTGTTTCTTTTAAACCTGTCTGAAAATAAATAATGGATTTGTTTTGTGTGTGTTGGTGTAGGTTATATTAAATAGATTTATCAGACTTTGTCGTGGTCGTCATATGGAGGAGACCAAGGTGCAGCGTGGTCAGCGTACATTCTACTTTACTAAACAAATGCAACACTGAACAAACTGTGAAGCAAATATGGCAGACAGGCAACTAAACATAGAATAACAACCCACAAAATACCCAAGGAATATGGCTACCTAAATATGGTTCCCAATCAGAGACAGCGATAAACAGCTGCCTCTGATTGAGAACCAATCTAGGCAACCATAGACATATAAACACCTAGATATAGAAAACCCCTAGACATGCAACAACCCCTAGACATACAACAACCCCTAGACATACAGCAACCCCCCTAGACAGTACAAAAACCCCTAGACAATTCAAAACCCCCTAGACAATACAAAACCCCCTAGACAATACAAAAACCCCTAGACAATACAAAACCCCCTAGACAGTACAAAAACCCTAGACAATACAAAAACCCCTAGACAGTACAAAAACCCCTAGACAATACAAAGCCCCTAGACAGTACAAAAAACCCTAGACAATACAAAAACCCCTAGACAATACAAAACCCCTAGACAATACAAAAACCCTAGACAATACAAAACCCCCTAGACAACACAAAACCCCTAGACAATACAAAGACCCCCTAGACAATACAAAACCCCCTAGACAATACTAACCCCCTAGACAATACAAAACCCCCTAGACAATACTAAACCCCCTAGACAATACAAACCCCCTAGACAATACAAAAACCCCTAGACAATACAAAAACCCCTAGACAATACAAAACCCCCTAGACAATACAAAACCCCTAGACAATACAAAACCCCCTAGACAATACAAAACCCCTAGACAATACTAAACCCCCTAGACAATTACAAAACCCCCTAGACAATACTAAACCCCCTAGACAATACAAAACCCCTAGACAATACAAAACCCCCTAGACAATACAAAACCCCTAGACAATACAAAACCCCTAGACAATACAAAACCCCCCTAGACAATACTAAACCCCCTAGACAATACTAAACCCCCTAGACAATACAAAAAACCCTAGACAATACAAAAACCCCTAGACAATACTAAACCCCCTAGACAATACAAAAACCCCTAGACAATACTAACCCCCTAGACAATACAAACACTAAACCAACCACCCTCGTCACACCCTGACCTAACCAAGATAATAAAGAAAACAAAGATAACTTAAGGCCAGGGCGTGACAGTTGGATAGCTTTAGCCAGCTAGCTAGCATAAATAGACCAAAAGAATACTAAGGTCAGGGCGTGACAGTTGGATAGCTTTAGCCAGCTAGCTAGCATAAATAGACCAAAAGAATACTAAGGTCAGGGCGTGACAGTTGGATAGCTTTAGCCAGCTAGCTAGCATAAATAGACCAAAAGAATACTAAGGTCAGGGCGTGACAGTTGGATAGCTTTAGCCAGCTAGCTAGCATAAATAGACCAAAAGAATACTAAGGTCAGGGCGTGACAGTTGGATAGCTTTAGCCAGCTAGCTAGCATAAATAGACCAAAAGAATACTAAGGTCAGGGCGTGACAGTTGGATAGCTTTAGCCAGCTAGCTAGCATAAATAGACCAAAAGAATACTAAGGTCAGGGCGTGACAGTTGGATAGCTTTAGCCAGCTAGCTAGCATAAATAGACCAAAAGAATACTAAGGTCAGGGCGTGACAGTTGGATAGCTTTAGCCAGCTAGCTAGCATAAATAGACCAAAAGAATACTAAGGTCAGGGCGTGACAGTTGGATAGCTTTAGCCAGCTAGCTAGCATAAATAGACCAAAAGAATACTAAGGTCAGGGCGTGACAGTTGGATAGCTTTAGCCAGCTAGCTAGCATAAATAGACCAAAAGAATACTAAGGTCAGGGCGTGACAGTTGGATAGCTTTAGCCAGCTAGCTAGCATAAATAGACCAAAAGAATACTAAGGTCAGGGCGTGACAGTTGGATAGCTTTAGCCAGCTAGCTAGCATAAATAGACCAAAAGAATACTAAGGTCAGGGCGTGACAGTTGGATAGCTTTAGCCAGCTAGCTAGCATAAATAGACCAAAAGAATACTAAGGTCAGGGCGTGACAGTTGGATAGCTTTAGCCAGCTAGCTAGCATAAATAGACCAAAAGAATACTAAGGTCAGGGCGTGACAGTTGGATAGCTTTAGCCAGCTAGCTAGCATAAATAGACCAAAGAATACTAAGGTCAGGGCGTGACAGTTGGATAGCTTTAGCCAGCTAGCTAGCATAAATAGACCAAAAGAATACTAAGGTCAGGGCGTGACAGTTGGATAGCTTTAGCCAGCTAGCTAGCATAAATAGACCAAAAGAATACTAAGGTCAGGGCGTGACAGTTGGATAGCTTTAGCCAGCTAGCTAGCATAAATAGACCAAAAGAATACTAAGGTCAGGGCGTGACAGTTGGATAGCTTTAGCCAGCTAGCTAGCATAAATAGACCAAAAGAATACTAAGGTCAGGGCGTGACAGTTGGATAGCTTTAGCCAGCTAGCTAGCATAAATAGACCAAAAGAATACTAAGGCCAGGGCGTGACAGTTGGATAGCTTTAGCCAGCTAGCTAGCATAAATAAATAGACCAAAAGAATACTAAGGTCAGGGCGTGACAGTTGGATAGCTTTAGCCAGCTAGCTAGCATAAATAGACCAAAAGAATACTAAGGTCAGGGCGTGACAGTTGGATAGCTTTAGCCAGCTAGCTAGCATAAATAGACCAAAAGAATACTAAGGTCAGGGCGTGACAGTTGGATAGCTTTAGCCAGCTAGCTAGCATAAATAGACCAAAAGAATACTAAGGTCAGGGCGTGACAGTTGGATAGCTTTAGCCAGCTAGCTAGCATAAATAGACCAAAAGAATACTAAGGTCAGGGCGTGACAGTTGGATAGCTTTAGCCAACTAGCTAGCATAAATAGACCAAAAGAATACTAAGGTCAGGGCGTGACAGTTGGATAGCTTTAGCCAGCTAGCTAGCATAAATAGACCAAAAGAATACTAAGGTCAGGGCGTGACAGTTGGATAGCTTTAGCCAGCTAGCTAGCATAAATAGACCAAAAGAATACTAAGGTCAGGGCGTGACAGTTGGATAGCTTTAGCCAGCTAGCTAGCATAAATAGACCAAAAGAATACTAAGGTCAGGGCGTGACAGTTGGATAGCTTTAGCCAGCTAGCTAGCATAAATAGACCAAAAGAATACTAAGGTCAGGGCGTGACAGTTGGATAGCTTTAGCCAGCTAGCTAGCATAAATAGACCAAAAGAATACTAAGGTCAGGGCGTGACAGTTGGATAGCTTTAGCCAGCTAGCTAGCATAAATAGACCAAAAGAATACTAAGGTCAGGGCGTGACAGTTGGATAGCTTTAGCCAGCTAGCTAGCATAAATAGACCAAAAGAATACTAAGGTCAGGGCGTGACAGTTGGATAGCTTTAGCCAGCTAGCTAGCATAAATAGACCAAAAGAATACTAAGGTCAGGGCGTGACAGTTGGATAGCTTTAGCCAGCTAGCTAGCATAAATAGACCAAAAGAATACTAAGGTCAGGGCGTGACAGTTGGATAGCTTTAGCCAGCTAGCTAGCATAAATAGACCAAAAGAATACTAAGGTCAGGGCGTGACAGTTGGATAGCTTTAGCCAGCTAGCTAGCATAAATAGACCAAAAGAATACTAAGGTCAGGGCGTGACAGTTGGATAGCTTTAGCCAGCTAGCTAGCATAAATAGACCAAAAGATAACTTAAGGCCAGGGCGTGACAGGCTTTTTAAAAATGTAGATGTTGCCGAGTTCTGGATGATTTGCTTAAAGGCTATGCATGGAAACAAGGATATACTAAATGTGTTTATGTTAATTAACGGTCAATTACCAAGATGGACTTTGTGATAACTGATTGTCAAGCAGTTGTTTGCTTGACAATCACCAGCTGACAAAACATTTCATGACCATGTCGTGGAAAATTCCTGTATTTACCAAATCATGAGAGCAAACCACCACACAAGTCAGAGTTAGTTATCACAAAGTCCATCTTTAATTATATGAGCTCCATCACAACCCTGTGACTCTCAGATCAATTCAGTGTCTATAAATGAATTCTCTGAGAGCCCCCCTCTACATTGCAACTGAGATCCTTTATAGCAAAGACACATAGCCAGACAGCATCGGCATAATTTATCGTTCAGCTTTGTCTCCTAAACTATGTTCTTTTCTCAAACTCAGAACCTTCACATCAACAGGCATATCAAATCCATCCTATCTTGACAAGATCAATAGCATCCTTTAGGTGGTCTGTAGGTTGTCAGAGGGAGGTCAGTGGGAGGTCAGTAGGTGGTCAGTAGTTCAGATAGATTAATGGTCAGTCGGAAGTCAGTAGGTGATCAGTAGGTGGTCAGTAGGTGATCAGTAGCTCAGATAGATTAATGGTCAGTAAGAGGTCAGTAGGAGGTCAGTAGGTCAGTAGGTGGTCAGTAAGAGGTCAGTAGGAGGTCAGTAGGTCAGTAGGTGGTCAGTAGGTGGTCAGTAGGTCAGTAGGTGGTCAGTAGGTGATCAGTAGCTCAGATAGATTAATGGTCAGTAAGAGGTCAGTGGGAGGTCAGTAGGTGATCAGTAACTCAGATAGATTATTGGTCAGTAAGAGGTCAGTAGGAGGTCAGTAGGTCAGTAGGTGATCAGTAGTTCATATAGATTAATGGTCAGTAGGAGGTCAGTATGTAGTCAGTAGGAGGTCAGTAGGAGGTATATATAACTGTTATCTTCATATTGACATGAACAGCTGACTGGTAGAATCAGGTGTGGTAACACTGGGCTTGATGAACAGCTGAGGTCTTGATGAACAGCTGACTGGTAGAATCAGGTGTGGTAACACTGGGCTTGATGAACAGCTGACTGGTAGAATCAGGTGGGGTAACACTGGGCTTGATGAACAGCTGACTGGTAGAATCAGGTGTGGTAACACTGGGCTTGATGAACAGCTGACTGGTAGAATCAGGTGTGGTAACACTGGGCTTGATGAACAGCTGACTGGTAGAATCAGGTGTGATAACACTGGGCTTGATGAACAGCTGACTGGTAGAATCAGGTGTGGTAACACTGGGCTTGATGAACAGTTGAGGTCTTGGTGAACAGCTGACTGGTAGAATCAGGTGTGGTAACACTGGGCTTGATGAACAGCTGACTGGTAGAATCAGGTGTGGTAACACTGGGCTTGATGAACAGCTAAGGTCTTGATGAACAGCTGAGGTCTTGATGAACAGCTAAGGTCTTGATGAACAGCTGAGGTCTTGATGAACAGCTGAGGTCTTGATGAACAGCTGAGGTCTTGGTGAACAGCTGAGGTCTTGGTGAACAGCTGACTGGTAGAATCAGGTGTGGTAAAATAGCAGACATTCCCACAGTCAGTATAAATATGAAAACAGATGAGAGTACTCACAGATTTGGAAGAGAACACACAGTACATTTTAAGTATTGATAGTTTGCAAAGTACAATATGAATTGGTGTAAGTCGTTTGTCAGCTCCACATGGGCCTGCTTGTATTTCTCTGTGACAGGCGACATCCCCACAATCCACCACTCTAACATAAAGAAATGTGTCCCTGGGTAAGTACCTGTAGCTACAGCATGCAACAACCTCTTCCTGGAGAGTATGAGAGCTGGTCTCTCCTCCGTTCTAGCAGGACGCACACAGTAGTACCACAACACCACATTCACTGTCCACTTGCCTGCGCCTGCGCCGCAAACCCAAAGGCTCTTTTAAGAGGCACCTAATTAATGGAAATAAGTGTAAGTGTTAGTGTGTGTGTGTGTGTGTGTGTGTGTGTGTGTGTGTGTGTGTGTGTGTGTGTGTGTGTGCGCGCGTAACTGTTTGTGTGTGTGTGTGTGTCTGTGTGTGTGTGTGCGCACGCGCATGCACCTAATTAATGGAAATAAGTGTAAGTGTTAGTGTGTGTGTGTGTGTGTGTGTGTGTGTGTGTGTGTGTGTGTGTGCGCGCGTAACTGTTTGTGTGTGTGTCTGTGTGTGTGTGTGTGTGTGTGTGTTTGCGCGTGCCTGTTTGTGTGTGTGTCTGTGTGTGTGTGTGTGTGTGTGTGTGTGTGTGTGTGTGTGTGTGTGTGTGTGTGTGTGTGTGTGAGCATGTGTGTGTGTGCGCGTAACTGTTTGTGTGTGTGTCTGTGTGTGTGTGTGTCTGTGTGTGTGTGTGTGCGCGTGCCTGTTTGTGTGTGTGTCTGTCTGTGTGTGTGTGTGTGTGCAACAACCTCTTCCTGGAGAGTATGAGAGCTGGTCTCTCCTCCGTTCTAGCAGGACGCACACAGTAGTACCACAACACCACATTCACTGTCCACTTGCCTGCGCCTGCGCCGCAAACCCAAAGGCTCTTTTAAGAGGCACCTAATTAATGGAAATAAGTGTAAGTGTTAGTGTGTGTGTGTGTGTGTGTGTGTGTGTGTGTGTGTGTGTGTGTGTGTGTGTGTGTGTGTGTGCGCGCGTAACTGTTTGTGTGTGTGTGTGTGTCTGTGTGTGTGTGTGCGCACGCGCATGCACCTAATTAATGGAAATAAGTGTAAGTGTTAGTGTGTGTGTGTGTGTGTGTGTGTGTGTGTGTGTGTGTGTGTGTGCGCGCGTAACTGTTTGTGTGTGTGTCTGTGTGTGTGTGTGTGTGTGTGTGTTTGCGCGTGCCTGTTTGTGTGTGTGTCTGTGTGTGTGTGTGTGTGTGTGTGTGTGTGTGTGTGTGTGTGTGTGTGTGTGTGTGAGCATGTGTGTGTGTGCGCGTAACTGTTTGTGTGTGTGTCTGTGTGTGTGTGTGTCTGTGTGTGTGTGTGTGCGCGTGCCTGTTTGTGTGTGTGTCTGTCTGTGTGTGTGTGTGTGTGTGTCTGTGTGTGTGTGTGTGTGTGTGTGTGTGTGTGTCTGTGTGTGTGTGTGTCTGCCTGTCTGTCGAATGATAACTAGGTTGAAGACGGACAGGTTGAAGACGAAGAGCAGTGACGAGGAGTAGACAGGGGTCGCGTGTGTCTGTCTGTTTGGCAGCAGCACTAGACAGGGGTCAGATGGTAATTAGTTCCTACCCAGGAGCCGTCTTCTCCTCAGAATGGGACCTAACCTGCTCCTTCCTCTCTCTCTCTCTCTCTCTCTGCATCTCTGTATCACTCTCTCTCTCTCCCTCTCTCTCTCTCCCTCTCTCTCTCTCTCTCTCTCTACCTCTCTCTCTCTCTCTCTCTCTCTCTCTCTCTCTCTCTCTCTGCATATCTGTATCACTCTCTCTCTCTCCCTCTCTCTCTCTACCTCTCTCTCTCGCTCTCTCTGCATCTCTCCCTCTCTCTCTGCATCTCTCTGCATCTCTCTCTCTCTCGCTCTCTCTCTACCTCTCTCTCTCTCTCTGCATCTCTCTCTCTCTCTCTCTCCCTCTCTCTCTACCTCTACCCCTACCTCCTCTCTCCCTCTCTCTCTCTCTCTCTCTCTCTCTCTGCATCTCTCCCTCTCTCTCTGCATCTCTCTGCATCTCTCTCTCTCTCCCTCTCTCTCTCTCCCTCTACCCCTACCCCTACCCCTACCCCTACCTCTCTCTCTGTCTCTCTCTCTGTCTCTCTCTCTCTCTCTACTTCTCTCTCTCTCTGCAGACATTTGATTTGCTATTATTCAGCTGTTTGCCATTGAAATACCATCCCAGTCTGTCTGTGGTAGTAGACAGTAATCCGTGGATGGATCTCAGAACGAGCTGAAAGAACCAGCCAAATGTTGTTGTTGTTGTTGTTGTTGTTGTCATGGTTACTTTGTTTGTTTATACATATATATAGAGATACTCTGACCAAGGTCCACCATCATTTAAGTTAAGTGTTTTTCAAACATCAGAGCTGTCTAAGCATTAGGGCAAAGCTATATGATCAATTCCTTGAGGCTGAAATCCATGGCCGACTTAATTGTGGGTTCCTTTGTGTTCTATAATGTGACTGCGTGCGGTCTGCAACACACACACACACACACACACACACACACACACACACACACACACACACACACACACACACACTGCTTGTGGTCTGCAACACCCTCGGGTAATCGATCAAGGATCAGGACTTTGAGAGCACTTTACGGTTCAAGACATCACAACAGATTAACAGTGCGTTACACTCAGACATAAAACAGACCTAAAACACAACAGATTATGGCCAAATCAACAGTTTGAAACAGACCTAAAACTCATTTGTATTGAAGTCTCTCTCTACTGTCACCTGTTAGAAACAGACCTAAAACTCATTTGTATTGAAGTCTCTCTCTACTGTCACCTGTTAGAAACAGACCTAAAACTCATTTGTATTGAAGTCTCTCTCTACTGTCACCTGTTAGAAACAGACCTAAAACTCATTTGTATTGAAGTCTCTCTCTACTGTCACCTGTTAGAAACAGACCTAAAACTCATTTGTATTGAAGTCTCTCTCTACTGTCACCTGTTAGAAACAGACCTAAAACTCATTTGTATTGAAGTCTCTCTCTACTGTCACCTGTTAGAAACAGACCTAAAACTCATTTGTATTGATTTCACCCTCTGTCTGCGTCATAATTGGCTATATGGAGCTTTGGTCAACAGTAGTGCACTATGTAGGGAATAGGGTTCTATAGGGCTCTGGTCTAAAGTAGTGCACTATATAGGGAATAGGGTTCTATAGGGCTCTGGTCTAAAGTAGTGCACTATATAGGGAATAGGGTTCTATAGGGCTCTGGTCTAAAGTAGTGCACTATATAGGGAATAGGGTTCTATAGGGCTCTGGTCTAAAGTAGTGTACTATATAGGGAATAGGGTTCTATATGGTCCTGGTCTAAAGTAGTGTACTATATAGGGAATAGGGTTCTATAGGGCTCTGGTCTAAAGTAGTGCACTATATATAGGGAATAGGGTTCTATAGGGCCCTGGTCTAAAGTAGTGCACTATATAGGTGAATAGGGTTCTATAGGGCTCTGGTCTAAAGTAGTGCACTATATAGGGAATAGGGTTCTATAGGGCTCTGGTCTAAAGTAGTGTACTATATAGGGAATAGGGTTCTATATGGTCCTGGTCTAAAGTAGTGTACTATATAGGGAATAGGGTTCTATAGGGCTCTGGTCTAAAGTAGTGCACTATATATAGGGAATAGGGTTCTATAGGGCCCTGGTCTAAAGTAGTGCACTATATAGGTGAATAGGGTTCTATAGGGCTCTGGTCTAAAGTAGTGCACTATATATAGGGAATAGGGTTCTATAGGGCTCTGGTCTAAAGTAGTGCACTATATAGGGAATAGGGTTCTATAGGGCCCTGGTCTAAAGTAGTGCACTATATAGGGAATAGGGTTCTATAGGGCTCTGGTCTAAAGTAGTGCACTATATAGGGAACAGGCTTCTATAGGGCTCTGGTCTAAAGTAGTGCACTATATATAGGGAATAGGGCCCTGGTCTAAAGTAGTGCACTATATATATAGGGAATAGGGTTCTATAGGGCTCTGGTCTAAAGTAGTGCACTATATAGGGAATAGGGTTCTATAGGGCTCTGGTCTAAAGTAGTGCACTATATAGGGAATAGGGTTCTATAGGGCTCTGGTCTAAAGTAGTGCACTATATATAGGGAATAGGGCCCTGGTCTAAAGTAGTGCACTACATAGGGAATAGGGTTCTTTAGGGCTCTGGTCTAAAGTAGTGCACTATATAGGGAATAGGGTTCTATAGGGTCCTGGTCTAAAGTAGTGCACTAAATAGGGAATAGGGTTCTATTTGGAACACTCTCTCTCTCTCTTAGTCACTGATGTGCATCTTTGGACATGATGGGTGACAGCCTGAAGGACTTGGTTAGGTAGGGAGGAGTCACTCTTCATGCTTTCCGATGTATTTACAGGAGGATATCGTTGTGTTCTGTGTTGTCATCCTGGAGGTGTTTAGTGTTATTAAATAAAGGTGAAATAAATAAATCATATTGTTTGTTGTTGTTGTTGTTGTTGTTGTTGTTGTTGCTGTTGTTGTTGTGCTCTCCTCAAACAACAGCGTGGTATTTTCTCACTGTACTCGCTACTGTAAATTGGACAGTGCAGTTAGATTAACAAGAATGTAAGCTTTCTGCCCATATAAGACATGGCTATGTCCCGGAACGGTTGATGTTACTTATAATTGTCATGCTAATCACATTAGCCATGAAGTAGAGAAGGCTGATGCTAAAGAACAGTGATAATAGACACATACTGGACTGTACAATACACAGACAGGACATTTCTCATACACTCTACTGTACAACACACAGACAGGACATTTATCATACACTCTACTGTACAACACACAGACAGAACATTTCTCATACACTCTACTGTACAATACACAGACAGGACATTTCTCATACACTCTACTGTACAATACACAGACAGGACATTTCTCATACACTCTACTGTACAATACACAGACAGGACATAACTAAAACATGAACTCTGGCATCTTAAGCCTAATTATTCATAACATAGTGCACAAATTGTATTAGTAACATAATCAGGCAAATTTCTAAGTTGTTATCATGTCACCCAAGTTGCAGAACGCGTAGCATTTATGACACGAGATCAATGACAAAACACAACACAGGAATACTTAAAAAAAAAAAAATGTATTGACTGGCTGAAATGACTGTCTGAATTGACTGGCTGAATTGACTGGCTGAAATGACTGGCTGAATTGACTGGCTGAAATGACTGGCTGAAATGACTGGCTGAAATGACTGGCTGAAATGACTGGCTGAATTGACTGGCTGAATTGACTGGCTGAAATGACTGGCTGAATTGACTGGCTGAATTGACTGGCTGAAATGACTGGCTGAAATGATCCAAAAGGTTCTGAATGCATCTTCAGCCTAATAGTGTTGTTTATTTAAAGGACAATGGGGGGGTTTTGATTCCATTAGTGAGTCTTGTCTGAGCCACAATGGCCCATAGTGCAGAAACCTCCTATCTCCTATTGGTTTTAGTGAGGCAACCGGACGAACGCCCCCCCTTGGACAGTAAAAACATAGCGTACGTTTCATCATCGGTTTCAAGGACTAATTAGCTGTAGTTTTCCTTTCATCATTAATAGACAAGGAACCTAGTGTACACAGGCATTTAACCTTATAGTCCGATTTATTTAAGACGATGGCTTTCTTTTATCTATAGTGTGTGTGTTATGTCAGACCGAGCGAGCTCACCCTGACTGTCTGTAGCTAGTTTTGGCCCCATGGGGCTTCCGTAGGAGTGTGTGTGTGGTTTAGCTAATTGGGAGTCTAGCTCTTTAATTGGAGCTGTGGAAACAAACCCTCCTGGGAAATACGTGAGTTCACCTTTATTTTGTTCACCTTTCATAAACATTGTTTATCTTTTCAGCAGTTCAAGTCCAAGGGCCGATAGGGCCCCTAGTTTGTTCCATAGAGCCTGGCATGGATGCCGATAGGGACCCTAGTTTGTTCCATAGAGCCTGGCATGGATGCCGATAGGGCCCCTAGTTTGTTCCATAGAGCCTGGCATGGATGCCGATAGGGCCCCTAGTTTGTTCCATAGAGCCTGGCATGGATGCCGATAGGGCCCCTAGTTTGTTCCATAGAGCCTGGTATGGATGCCGATGAGAGCCGTACTAAGGTACGATGCTACTGTAACGAAGACATATGACCTCAGGACGTGAAAGGATAGGAACTCCCTTATGGAGATGTCCTGATGTTCTCTGTGTCGTGTGAAATTTTAGTCATCCCCCTCCACTCTTTTCCACCCGCTCACCCACCCATTCACACACCCACTCACCCACCCTGGGAAATACTTCTGATTAGCTCAGTAATGATTAAATCTGTTTAAGAGACTAGAATCCCTCTCCGCTCCTCCCTCGGTCCTAGCGAATCCCTTTCCTCTCCTCCTCTCCCTCGGTCCTATCGTTCCCCTCTCCTCTCCTCCCTCGGTCCTATCGAATCCCACCAGATGTTTCCCCTCTCCCCTCTCCCCTCCTCCCTCGGTCCTATCGAATCCCTCTCATCTCCTTCCTCTGTCCTATCGAATCCCTCTCCCCTCCTCCCTCGGTCCTATCGAATCCCTCTCCTCTCCTCCCTCGGTCCTATCGAATCCCTCTCCTCTCCTCTCCTCCTCTCCTCCCCTCTCCTCCCCTCTCCTCTCCTCCTCAACCCACTCTCCTCCAATGTCATCCGCATCAACATCCTTTCAACATCCTCCATGCTCCATTGTCTGGATCCCTGTGCACCTTGGGAAATATGCAAATGCATTATGAGAAAACAACAGCAGCAGTGAACAACAACAACAACAACAACAAGTACTGCTGTAAACATAAACAAGCAGCTCAGCAGAGGGAGATCAGAGCGGAATACTCAAACTGCCTCCTTCCTGAACCTCTGTGTCTGTCCTCCTTCCTGAACCTCTGTGTCTGTCTGTCCTCCTTCCTGAACCTCTGTGTCTGTCCTCCTTCCTGAACCTCTGTGTCTGTCCTCCTTTCTGAACCTCTGTGACTATCCTCCTTCCTGAACCTCTGTGACTGTCCTCCTTCCTGAACCTCTGTGTCTGTCCTCCTTCCTGAACCTCTGTGTCTGTCCTCCTTCCTGAACCTCTGTGACTGTCCTCCTTCCTGAACCTCTGTGTCTGTCCTCCTTCCTGAACCTGTGTGTCTGTCCTCCTTCCTGAACCTGTGTGTCTGTCCTCCTTCCTGAACCTGTGTGTTGTCTGTTCTCCTTCCTGAACCTGTGTGTTGTCTGTCCTCCTTCCTGAACCTCTGTGTCTGTCCTCCTTCCTGAACCTCTGTGTATGTCCTCCTTCCTGAACCTCTGTGACTGTCCTCCTTCCTGAACCTCTGTGTCTGTCCTCCTTCCTGAACCTGTGTGTCTGTCCTCCTTCCTGAACCTCTGTGTCTGTCCTCCTTCCTGAACCTCTGTGTCTGTCCTCCTTCCTGAACCTCTGTGACTGTCCTCCTTCCTGAACCTCTGTGTCTGTCCTCCTTCCTGAACCTGTGTGTCTGTTCTCCTTCCTGAACCTCTGTGTCTGTCCTCCTTCCTGAACCTGTGTGTTGTCTGTTCTCCTTCCTGAACCTGTGTGTTGTCTGTCCTCCTTCCTGAACCTGTGTGTCTGTCCTCCTTCCTGAACCTGTGTGTCTGTCCTCCTTCCTGAACCTCTGTGTCTGTCCTCCTTCCTGAACCTGTGTGTCTGTCCTCCTTCCTGAACCTGTGTGTCTGTCCTCCTTCCTGAACCTCTGTGTCTGTCCTCCTTCCTGAACCTGCGTGTTGTCTGTCCTCCTTCCTGAACCTGCGTGTTGTCTGTCCTCCTTCCTGAACCTCTGTACTGTCTGTCCTCCTTCCTGAACCTCTGTACTGTCTGTCCTCCTTCCTGAGCCTCTGTACTGTCTGTCCTCCTCCCTGAACCTCTGTGCTGTCTGTCCTCCTTCCTGAACCTGTGTGTTGTCTGTCCTCCTTCCTGAACCTCTGTACTGTCTGTCCTCCTTCCTGAACCTCTGTACTGTCTGTCCTCCTTCCTGAACCTCTGTGCTGTCTGTCCTCCTTCCTGAACCTGTGTGTTGTCTGTCCTCCTTCCTGAACCTGTGTGTTGTCTGTCCTCCTTCCTGAACCTCGGTGTTGTACTGTCTGTTCTCCTTCCTGAACCTCTGCTGTCTGTTCTCCTTCCTGAACCTCTGTACTGTCTGTCTTCCCTTCCTCCTTCCTGAACCTCTGTGTTGTACTGTCTGTTCTCCTTCCTGAACCTCTGCTGTCTGTTCTCCTTCCTGTGTAGTTGTTGACTCCACTTGGAATAAATCAATTGTCTCAGTAGGATGTGATGAGATGAAGGGGTGGCAGGGGGAGGGGGGGGGGGCTCTCATTAACCCTGGTGACATACTGTATGTGAGAGAGAACGCCACCCCGCCCTGCTTGAAGCCTGCTGTTTGTGTTGTTCACACTGAGTTGGATCTCTGGATCTCTGTTTGTTTAGAGTGACGTAGCTGCAAAATGCCATCCGACAACTCAGCCCACATCTGTCTGATGCATTAGCATTAGAGGCTATGGCTAAAAGTACACCCCTATTCCCTGCACAGTCCTCCATATAGGAGGACATATTAAAGTTGACACTCTGTTGCACACTCTGAACCAGATCTAGAGCAATATCTACCATCCTGGTCTAATATCTACCATCCTGGTCTAATATCTACCATCCTGGTCTAATATCTACCATACTCCTTCAATATCTACCATCCTGGTCTAATATCTACCATCCTGGTCCAATATCTACCATCCTGGTCTAATATCTACCATCCTGGTCCAATATCTACCATCCTGGTCCAATATCTACCATACTGGTCTAATATCTACCATCCTGGTCCAATATCTAACACACTGGTCTAATATCTACCATCCTGGTCTAATATCTACTATCCTGGTCCAATATCTAACATACTGGTCCAATATCTACCATACTGGTCCAATATCTGCCATCCTGGTCCAATATCTAACATACTGGTCCAATATCTACCATACTGGTCCAATATCTGCCATCGTGGTCTAATATCTACTATCCTGGTCCAATATCTAACATACTGGTCCAATATCTAGTCTCCTGGTCCAATATTTACCATACTGGTCTAATATCTACCATACTGGTTCAATATCTACCATACTGGTCATATATCTACCATACTCCTTCAATATCTACCATACTGGTCTAATATCTACCATCCTGGTCTAATATCTACCATCCTGGTCTAATATCTACCATACTGGTCCAATATCTACCATCCTGGTCTAATATCTACCATACTGGTCCAATATCTGACACACTGGTCTATTATCTACCATACTGGTCTAATATCTACCATACTGGTCTAATATCTACCATCCTGGTCCAATATCTAACACACTGGTCTAATATCTACCATCCTGGTCTAATATCTACTATCCTGGTCCAATATCTAACATACTGGTCCAATATCTACTCTCCTGGTCCAATATTTACCATACTGGTCTAATATCTACCATACTGGTTCAATATCTACCATACTGGTCATATATCTACCATACTCCTTCAATATCTACCATACTGGTCTAATATCTACCATCCTGGTCTAATATCTACCATCCTGGTCTAATATCTACCATCCTGGTCTAATATCTACCATCCTGGTCCAATATCTACCATCCTGGTCTAATATCTACCATCCTGGTCTAATATCTACCATATATTATATATACATATATCTGTACACTATACAGAGCCCTGCCCTGTATAGTGTACTACTAAGGACCAGAGCCCTCTATGGGTCCAGGAAACAGGGTTGGAG